>NC_079201.1:30189898-30332398 GCF_029499605.1 Hyla sarda
GTCCACACGCTGCAGTTTACGTCCTGAGCAAAGTGAACGGAGTGTAAATATAGCTACATACCTGAGACTATGGGGTTAAGTGTGAACAATGAGGAGGAAAACATAACAGACTAAACCAGTCTTCACCTGTTGCAAAACTACAACTCCCAGCATGCCCGGACAGCCGAAGGCTGTCCGGGCATGCTGGGAGTTGTAGTTTTGCAACAGCTGGAGGCGCATAATTTAAAAAAAAGTTCACGTCTGTCAGTTAAATCCTTGCTCTATTGCCAGCGATGTCTCCCTACTGTTTTTTTATTATTTTTTTTACATTGCATGTGCAAATAATAGCTTTTTGTCTGGTGTTTTTGTCAATGACTTCTCTATAGGAAATGAAAAACACCTGGGATAAAAAAATAAAATAAAAACTATGGATGTATGTATGGCAGAAAACGCCTTCTAAAAAAAAAACGTAAAAAAAAAAATAAGTAAAAAAAAAATTACCAAACACGACTATGCGTGAAGGGTCCCGCGAAGAATAGAATTAAACGGGCGCTGTCAGAATCAGAAACTTTTTATGTGTTGTTTATTTTTGTAAAACAATTACCTTTCTAATGTACATAACACATTTTTTCTTATTTCCTTTTTATAGAAAGCACGGCTTCTAAAAAGACCACTAGGGGTCGCCATACCTATCAGAACATAACCCTGTCTGGCTGCAGCGTCAACTTTGTCCCAGCTAATGCCCGGGACATTACATCACCTAAGTCAGGTGATGACAGGGAGCCTGTCTTTGCTTCAGTGGGTGGAGCCACTGCTGGGTGGGAGGGAGATCATTCTGCAAGCCTTTGTAGTTTTGCAACAGCTGGAGGCACCATGGTCAGAAAACAATGGTCTATTGCATTGAAGGGGTATTCCAGATTTTTTCTTTTTTTTTGACTATGCTATTGGGGCTGTGGAGTTAGTGTAGTTCATAATATAGTGCCTATGTTTCATAGTGGTCTTGCAATTCTGTGAGTTTTGCCACTACGTTTATTTTTAACAACATACAAAAAGGAGTGTTGTCTCAGGTTTTCCCATGTTGCAGTGCGGCCCGGGACATTACATCACCTAAGTCAGGTGATGACAGGGAGCCTGTCTTTGCTTCAGTGGGTGGAGCCACCGCTGGGTGGGAGATCATTCTGCAAGCCTTTGTAGTTTTGCAACAGCTGGAGGCACCATGGTCAGAAAACAATGGTCTATTGCATTGAAGGGGTATTCCAGATTATTTTTTGACTATGCTACAGGGGCTGTAGAGTTAGTGTAGTTCATAATATAGTGTCTATGTTTCATAGTGGTCTTGTAATTCTGTGAGTTTTGCCACTACGTTTATTTTTAGCAACATACAAAAAGGAGTGTTGTCTCAGGTTTTCCCGTGTTGCAGTGCGGCCCGGGACATTACATCACCTAAGTCAGTTGATGACAGGGAGCCTGTCTTTACTTCAGTGGGTGGAGCCACCGCTGGGTGGGAGGGAGATCATTCTGCAAGCCTTTGTAGTTTTGCAACAGCATGGTCAGAAAACAATGGTCTATTGCATTGAAGGCAGTTCAGGTGTGTTTCAATGGGTAGGGTGGCTGATGTGTGGGAGGAAGAAAAATGACCTCATACTTACAAACAAGGAACTATGGGATGTGTAGTTTGAGAGAACAAACTCCAACAGGAAATAGCTAGTTGGCAAACAGATAGCCACAGTGTTATGGTAATCTCACAGCTGTCACGATGCCGGCTGGCAGGTAGTGGATCCTCTGTGCCAGAGAGGGATTGGCGTGGACCGTGCTAGTGGATCGGTTCTAAGTCACTACTGGTTTTCACCAGAGCCCGCCGCAAAGCGGGATGGTCTTGCTGCGGCGGTAGTGACCAGGTCGTATCCACTAGCAACGGCTCAACCTCTCTGACTGCTGAAGATAGGCGCGGTACAAGGGAGTAGACAGAAGCAAGGTCGGACGTAGCAGAAGGTCGGGGCAGGCAGCAAGGATCGTAGTCAGGGGCAACGGCAGGAGGTCTGGAACACAGGCTAGGAACACACAAGGAAACGCTTTCACTGGCACAATGGCAACAAGATCCGGCGAGGGAGTGCAGGGGAAGTGAGGTATAAATAAGGAGTGCACAGGTGAACACACTAATAGGAACCACTGCGCCAATCAGGGGCGCAGTGGCCCTTTAAATCGCAAAGACCCGGCGCGCGCGCGCCCTAGGGAGCGGGGCCGCGCGCGCCGAGACAGGACCGACGGAGAGCGAGTCAGGTACGGGAGCCGGGGTGCGCATCGCGAGCGGGCGCCACCCGCATCGCGAATCGCATCCCGGCTGGAGGCGGTATCGCAGCGCCCCGGGTCAGTGGATCTGACCGGAGCGCTGCAGTGACGAGAGTGTAGCGAGCGCTCCGGGGAGGAGCGGGGACCCGGAGCGCTCGGCGTAACAGTACCCCCCCCCCTTGGGTCTCCCCCTCTTCTTAGAGCCTGAGAACCTGAGGACCAGACTTTTGTCTAGAATATTGTCCTCAGGTTCCCAGGATCTCTCTTCTGGACCACAACCCTCCCAATCAACTAAAAAAAAAGTTTTCCCTCTTACCTTCTTGGATGCCAGAATCTCTTTGACGGAGAAGATGTCCGAGGAGCCGGAAACAGGAGTGGGGGAAACAAGTTTGGGAGAGAAACGGTTGATGATAAGTGGTTTAAGAAGAGAAACGTGAAAGGCATTAGGAATACGAAGAGAAAGAGGAAGAAGAAGTTTGTAAGAGACAGGATTAATCTGGCACAAAATTTTGAAAGGACCAAGATAGCGTGGTCCCAACTTGTAGCTAGGGACACGGAAGCGGACATATTTAGCGGAGAGCCATACCTTGTCTCCAGGAGAAAAAATGGGAGGAGCTCTTCTTTTCTTATCAGCAAACTTCTTCATGCGTGATGAAGCCTGTAAGAGAGAATTTTGGGTCTCTCTCCATATGATGGAAAGATCACGAGAAATTTCATCCACAGCGGGCAGACCAGAGGGCAAGGGGGTAGGGAGGGGGGGAAGAGGGTGACGGCCGTACACCACGAAAAATGGGGATTTGGAGGAAGATTCAGAGACTCTGAAGTTATACGAGAATTCGGCCCATGGTAGAAGATCTGCCCAATCATCCTGGCGGGAGGAAACAAAATGTCGTAAATAATCACCCAAGACCTGGTTAATTCTTTCTACTTGTCCATTGGATTGAGGATGATATGCAGAAGAAAAGTTTAATTTAATCTTGAGTTGTTTACAGAGAGCCCTCCAGAATTTTGACACGAATTGGACGCCTCTATCCGAGACGATCTGCGTGGGCAACCCGTGAAGACGAAAAATGTGTACAAAAAATTGTTTAGCCAACTGAGGCGCTGAAGGAAGACCAGGAAGAGGGATGAAATGTGCCATTTTGGAGAATCGATCAACGACCACCCAAACAACAGTGTTGCCACGGGATGGGGGTAAGTCTGTAATAAAATCCATACCAATCAGAGACCAAGGCTGTTCGGGGACAGGCAGAGGATGAAGAAAACCAGCGGGCTTCTGGCGAGGAGTCTTATCCCGGGCACAGACAGTGCAGGCTCGCACAAAGTCCACGACATCCGTCTCCAGAGTCGGCCACCAATAGAAGCGAGAGATGAGTTGCACAGATTTCTTGATGCCTGCATGACCTGCGAGATGGGAGGAGTGACCCCATTTGAGGATTCCGAGGCGTTGGCGTGGAGAGACGAAGGTCTTTCCTGGAGGAGTTTGCCTGATGGAGGCTGGAGAAGTGGAAATCAGGCAGTCAGGAGGAATGATGTGTTGCGGAGAGAGTTCAACTTCCGAAGCATCCGAGGAACGAGAGAGAGCATCGGCCCTAATGTTCTTATCGGCAGGCCGAAAGTGAATTTCAAAATTAAATCGGGCAAAGAACAGAGACCACCTGGCCTGGCGAGGATTCAGCCGTTGGGCAGACTGGAGATAGGAGAGGTTCTTGTGATCGGTGTAAATAATAACTGGAAATCTTGATCCCTCCAGCAGATGCCTCCATTCCTCAAGTGCTAATTTAATGGCTAGAAGCTCTCGATCCCCGATGGAGTAGTTCCTCTCCGCCGGAGAGAAGGTCCTAGAAAAAAAACCACAAGTAACAGCATGCCCGGAAGAATTTTTTTGTAGAAGGACCGCTCCAGCTCCTACAGAGGAGGCATCAACCTCCAATAGGAAGGGTTTAGATGGGTCAGGTCTGGAGAGCACGGGAGCCGAAGAAAAGGCAGACTTGAGCCGTTTAAAGGCGTCTTCCGCTTGAGGAGGCCAAGACTTGGGATCGGCATTTTTTTTGGTTAAAGCCACGATAGGAGCCACAACGGTAGAAAAATGTGGAATAAATTGCCTGTAATAATTGGCGAACCCCAAAAAACGTTGGATAGCACGGAGTCCGGAGGGGCGTGGCCAATCTAAGACGGCAGAGAGTTTGTCTGGATCCATTTGTAGTCCCTGGCCAGAGACCAAGTATCCTAGGAAAGGAAGAGATTGGCATTCAAACAGACATTTCTCTATCTTGGCATAAAGTTGATTGTCACGAAGTCTCTGAAGAACCATACGGACATGCTGGCGGTGTTCTTCTAGATTGGCAGAAAAAATCAGGATATCGTCCAGATATACAACAACACAGGAGTATAAGAGATCACGAAAAATTTCATTAACAAAGTCTTGGAAGACGGCAGGGGCGTTGCACAGGCCAAAGGGCATGACCAGATACTCAAAGTGTCCATCTCTAGTGTTAAATGCCGTTTTCCATTCATCCCCCTCTCTGATGCGGATGAGATTATAAGCACCTCTTAAGTCCAGTTTGGTAAAGATGTGGGCACCTTGGAGGCGATCAAAGAGTTCAGAGATGAGGGGTAGGGGGTAGCGGTTCTTTACCGTGATTTTATTAAGACCGCGGTAGTCAATGCAAGGACGTAGAGAGCCATCTTTTTTGGACACAAAGAAAAATCCGGCTCCGGCAGGAGAGGAGGATTTACGGATAAAGCCCTTTTTTAAATTTTCCTGGATGTACTCAGACATAGCAAGAGTCTCTGGGGCGGACAGAGGATAAATTCTGCCCCGGGGTGGAGTAGTGCCCGGGAGGAGGTCAATAGGACAATCATAAGGCCTGTGAGGAGGTAGAGTCTCAGCTTGTTTTTTTGCAAAAAACATCCGCAAAGTCCATATAGGCCTTAGGGAGACCGGTTACAGGGGGAACCACAGAGTCACGGCAAGGGGTACTGGGAACCGGTTTTAGGCAGTCCTTGAAACAAGAGGGCCCCCAACTCTTGATCTCCCCAGTGGACCAATCCAGGGTTGGGGAATGGAGTTGAAGCCAGGGTAGTCCAAGGAGAATTTCAGAAGTGCAATTGGGGAGGACCAAAAATTCAATCTTCTCGTGATGAGGTCCGATGCACATTAGAAGGGGCTCCGTGCGGAAACGTATGGTACAGTCCAATCTTTCATTGTTTACACAATTGATGTAGAGGGGTCTGGCGAGACTGGTCACCGGGATGTTGAACCTGTTGACGAGAGAGGCCAAAATAAAATTTCCTGCAGATCCGGAATCCAAGAAGGCCATAGTAGAGAAGGAGAAGGCAGAGGCAGATATCCGCACAGGCACAGTAAGACGTGGAGAAGCAGAGTAGACATCAAGGACTGTCTCACCTTTGTGCGGAGTCAGCGTACGTCTTTCCAGGCGGGGAGGACGGATAGGACAATCCTTCAGGAAGTGTTCGGTACTGGCACAGTACAGGCAGAGATTCTCCATGCGGCGTCGTGTCCTCTCTTGAGGTGTCAGGCGAGACCGGTCGACCTGCATAGCCTCCACGGCGGGAGGCACAGGAACGGATTGCAGGGGACCAGAGGAGAGAGGAGCCGGGGAGAAAAAACGCCTCGTGCGAACAAAGTCCATATCCTGGCGGAGCTCCTGACGCCTTTCGGAAAAACGCATGTCAATGCGAGTGGCTAGATGAATGAGTTCATGTAGGTTAGCAGGGATTTCTCGTGCGGCCAGAACATCTTTAATGTTGCTGGATAGGCCTTTTTTAAAGGTCGCGCAGAGGGCCTCATTATTCCAGGATAATTCTGAAGCAAGAGTACGGAATTGTACGGCGTACTCGCCAACGGAAGAATTACCCTGGACCAGGTTCAACAGGGCAGTCTCAGCAGAAGAGGCTCGGGCAGATTCCTCAAAGACACTTCGAATTTCCGAGAAGAAGGAGTGTATAGAGGCAGTGACGGGGTCATTGCGGTCCCAGAGCGGTGTGGCCCATGACAGAGCTTTTCCAGACAGAAGGCTGACTACGAAAGCCACCTTAGACCTTTCAGTAGGAAACTGGTCCGACATCATCTCCAAGTGCAGGGAACATTGGGAAAGAAAGCCACGGCAGAATTTAGAGTCCCCATCAAATTTATCCGGCAAGGATAGTCGTAGACCAGAAGCGGCCTCTCGCTGCGGAGGAGGTGCAGGAGCTGGCGGAGGAGATGATTGCTGAAGCTGTGGTAGTAGCTGCTGTAGCATCACGGTCAGTTGAGACAGTTGTTGGCCTTGTTGCGCTATCTGTTGTGACTGCTGGGCGACCACCGTGGTGAGGTCAGCGACAACTGGCAGAGGAACTTCAGCGGGATCCATGGCCGGATCTACTGTCACGATGCCGGCTGGCAGGTAGTGGATCCTCTGTGCCAGAGAGGGATTGGCGTGGACCGTGCTAGTGGATCGGTTCTAAGTCACTACTGGTTTTCACCAGAGCCCGCCGCAAAGCGGGATGGTCTTGCTGCGGCGGTAGTGACCAGGTCGTATCCACTAGCAACGGCTCAACCTCTCTGACTGCTGAAGATAGGCGCGGTACAAGGGAGTAGACAGAAGCAAGGTCGGACGTAGCAGAAGGTCGGGGCAGGCAGCAAGGATCGTAGTCAGGGGCAACGGCAGGAGGTCTGGAACACAGGCTAGGAACACACAAGGAAACGCTTTCACTGGCACAATGGCAACAAGATCCGGCGAGGGAGTGCAGGGGAAGTGAGGTATAAATAAGGAGTGCACAGGTGAACACACTAATAGGAACCACTGCGCCAATCAGCGGCGCAGTGGCCCTTTAAATCGCAAAGACCCGGCGCGCGCGCGCCCTAGGGAGCGGGGCCGCGCGCGCCGAGACAGGACCGACGGAGAGCGAGTCAGGTACGGGAGCCGGGGTGCGCATCGCGAGCGGGCGCCACCCGCATCGCGAATCGCATCCCGGCTGGAGGCGGTATCGCAGCGCCCCGGGTCAGTGGATCTGACCGGAGCGCTGCAGTGACGAGAGTGTAGCGAGCGCTCCGGGGAGGAGCGGGGACCCGGAGCGCTCGGCGTAACAACAGCATAGCCATTTAGCCCCAAGACAAGCACAGATCCTTTCTAAGCATATCCATTACTGTCTGACAGTATGGTGGATAAACCCTTTAACCCCTTAAGGACTCAGGGTTTTTCTGTTTTTGCACTTTCGTTTTTTTCCACCTTACCTTTTAAAAATCATAACACTTTAAATTTTGCACCTAAAATTCCATATTATGGCTTATTTTTTGCGGCACCAATTCTACTTTGCAGTGACATCAGTCATTTTACCAAAAAATTGACGGTGAAACAGAAAAAAAATTAATTGTGCAACAAAATTGAAGAAAAAATGCCATTTTGTAACTTTTGGGGGCTTCCGTTTCTACGCAGTGCATTTTTCGGTAAAAATTACACCTGTAGGTCCATACGATTAAAATGATCCCCTACTTATATAGGTTTGATTTTGTCGCACTTCTGGAAAAAATCATAACTACATGCAGGAAAATTTATACGTTTAAAATTGTCATCTTTTGACCCCTATAACTTTTACTTTTCCATGTGTGCACGAGGCCGTATGAGGGCTCATTTTTTGCGCCGTGGTCTGTTTTTAGTGGTATCATTTTTGTATTGATCAGACTTTTTGATCACTTTTTATTAATTTTTTCATGAAATAAAAAGGGACCAAAAATGCACTATTTTTGTTTTTTTTGCGCGTACGCCATTGACCATGCAGTTTAATTTACAATATATTTTTATAATTCAGACATTTCCACATGCGAAGATACCACATATGTTTATTTTTATTTACACGTTTTTTTTTTTTTTTTAATGGGAAAAGGGGGGTGATTCCTAGGGAAGGGGTTAAATTATCTTTATTCACTTTTTTTCCACACTTTTTTTTTTGCAATGTTATAGCCCCCCCCTAGTTGCTATAACACTGCACACACTGATCTTCTACACAGATCACTGCCATTCATTAAAATGGCAATGATCAGTGTCATCGGTGGTCGATTGCTCAAGCCTGGATTTCACCGCGTTGGTCCCGATCAGCCCCACTGAGCTGTCGGGAGTGTATTTTTGTTACTTTAGATATGGCGATCAACTTTGAACTCCGTGTCTAAAGGGTTAATAGCGCGCGGCACAACGATCGGTGCCGCACGCTATTAGCCCAGGGTCCCGGCTTTCATTAGCTGCCAGGACCGACCCGCTATGACGCGGGGTCACGGCGTGACCCCGCGTTATAGACCAGGACTAAGTGCAGGGTGTACAGGGATGCCCTGAACCCTTAGAGGTTAAAGGGGTACTCCAGTGTAAATTGTTTTTATAAATCAACTGGTGCCAGAAAGGTAAACAGATTTGTAAATGACTTCTATTTAAAAATCTTAACCCTTCCAGTACTTATCAGCTGCTGTATACTACAGAGGAAGTTGAGTTGTTCTTTCAGTCTGACCACAGTGCTCTCTGCTGACACCTCTGTCCATGTCAGGAACTGTCCAGAGCAGGAACAAATCCCCATAGCAAACCTATCCTGCTCTGGACAGTTCCTGAAATGGACAGAGATGTCAGCAGAGAGCACTGTGGTCAGATAGTACAAAATTCAACTTCCTCTGTAGTATACAGCAGCTGATAAGTACTGAAAGGGTTAAGATTTTTAAATAGAAGTAATTTACAAATCTGTTTAACTTTCTGGCACCAGTGGATTTTAAAAAATGTTTTCCACTGGAGTGCCCCTTTAAGACATTTAGCAGGAATCTTGCATTGAAAAAAAAATATCTTCATTCCATCATTGGCTGAGGACTGGCTGATGTCTCACAATTTGCATAAATAAAGTAGAGCCCGGCACTCACCAATGATGCTTGAAAGGGTGAAGACTTTATTCACATCACAAGAAAAGGTATAGGACGCGTTTCGGCAGTAAGCCTTCCTCAGCTGTCTAACCAAATGACCGACTAGCGCCAAAAATATACATGAGGAGGCGCCCGGTGATGACATCACACCTCCGGGCGCCTCCTCATGTATATTTCTAGCACTAGTCGGTCATTTGGTTAGACAGCTGAGGAAGGTTTACTGCCTGGCACTCACCAAACGATGCTTGAATGGGTGAAGAGTTTATTCACATCACAAGAAAAGGTACAGGACGCGAAACGCGTCCTGTACCTTTTCTTGTGATGTGAATAAACTCTTCACATATTCAAGCATCATTGGTGAGTGCCGGGCTCTACTTTATTTTTTACTTTGGACTTTTTTTGCCACGAGCACCACCCCTACATAAGTTCCGACCCATACGCCATCTCTGTTTGCATGTACATGAGCTCCCTGTGCAGGTTTAAGTGCCCATTCTCTTCAATACCCACATGGTCTGCACCCGGGTAGAATAATTTTTCGCTGTCTATCCAGGCAAATTTGTCATACAATGCATACGGAAAGTCTTTAGACTCTTTCACTTTTTTTTATTTTGTTATTTTGTGGATTTGTGCTAAATAAAAAAAAAATCTATCCCCCCCCCCCATCATTCAATACTCCATAACTGAAAATTAAGTTAAGCCAGAATTGTGAAAAACCTGGGAATTGAGGGTTTTGTGTCACTTTTGGGCACTTTCTAGGATGTCAATCCTGTCGCAACGCCCCAAAATGGGAATCATTTTTGACTGCTTTACTTTCTGGGCACAAAACCTCTTACTTCTCCCCAAAGTGGATCATTTTTGGATCACTTGGTAAAATCTGTTGCTTCTTTCAATACCTCTGTTTTTGCATATAAACACTTGCAGGCATCTGTCTCTAAAAGGCTAAGTTTCCACTTGGTTTTTTCTCTTACAGTTTTTGGAAAACTGCCAGTGCAGTTTTTGAGTCAAAGCCAGAAGTGAATTCAAAATGGGAAATATAAAGGAAGGACTTACACGTCTCCTGCCTTATGGATCCACTTCTGACTTTGGCTCAAAAACTGCAGTGACAGTGCTCCAAAAACTGCCAGAAAGAAAACCAAGTGCCAAAGGGATTGTTTTGGACATTTAATTTTAAAAAGTATAAAACATCCGCTAGTGCAGTGTTTTTTTTTTTTTTTTGTTTTTAGCAGGGGAAAGGGTTATCTGCTTTAGACAACCCCATTAACCCTGTGTTCACCTACTGGAGAAGTTCACCTGGATATGTAAGAGAGAAATGCAACCCCCACCTAGCCATCAATTTGGTGAAGGATATTGCAGCCAGATCTCTGTACCATCCGGTTTCCTATATGTGTTGTCTGTTTTCGTCATGTTGTCTGTTTATTTTATGTCGTCTGTTTATGTTATGTTGTTGTCTGTGAATTGTGTAAGTTGTGCTATGTTACATATTGGCATTACCCTCTAAGCCCAGAGGAGGGGCAGCTCTCCAGTCATGGCTCCCTTGAGGTTTCCCCCACAGGGGTTTTTTCCTCGCCTGAGTACTGGAGGGTGACTCTTCGCGAGTCGGGGGTTTGCCATTTTCAGTGTCATGTCTTTTTAAATAAAATTGTGACTATTTGACACCTGATTTGACAAGATGGAGCAGAGAGATGTAGATGAACACAGATAAACAAGATGGAGCAGAGGGACGTAGATGAACGCAGATGGACAAGATGGAGCAGATGGACGTAGATGAATGCAGATGGACAAGATGGAGCAGAGGGAGGTAGATGGACAAGATGGAGCAGAGGGACATAGATGAATGCAGATGGCCAAGATTGAGTAGAGGGACATAGATGAAAGCAGATGGAGTAGAGGGACGTAGATGAATGCAGATGGAGAAGAGGGACGTAGATGAACGCAGATGGCCAAGATTGAGTAGAGGGACATAGATGAAAGCAGATGGAGTAGAGGGACGTAGATGAATGCAGATGGAGAAGAGGGACATAGATGAACGCAGATGAAGTAGAGGGAGGTAGATGGAGAAGAAGGACGTAGATGAACGCAGATGGACAAGATGGAGCAGAGGGACGTAGATGAATGCAGATGGACAAGATGGAGCCGAGCGCTGTAGATGAACGCAGATGGACAAGATGGAGAAGAGGGACGTAGATGAATGCAGATGGAGCAGAGGGACGTAGATGAACGCAGATAACACGATGGAGCAGAGGGACGTAGATGAATGCAGATGGACACGATGGAGCAGAGGGACCTAGATGAATGCAGAGGGACGTAGATGAACACAGATGAACAAGATGGAGTAGAGGGATGTAGATGAATGCAGATGGAGCAGAGGGACGTAGATGAACAAGATGGAGTAGAGGGACGTAGATGAAGGCAGATGGACAAGATGGAGTAGAGGGACATAGATGAATGCAGATGGAGCAGAGGGATGTAGATGAATGCAGATGGAGTAGAGGGACGTAGATGAACGCAGATGGCCAAGATTGAGTAGAGGGACATAGATGAAAGCAGATGGAGTAGAGGGACGTAGATGAATGCAGATGGAGAAGAGGGACGTAGATGAACGCAGATGGACAAGATGGAGCAGAGGGAGGTAGATGGACAAGATGGAGCAGAGGGACATAGATGAATGCAGATGGCCAAGATTGAGTAGAGGGACATAGATGAAAGCAGATGGAGTAGAGGGACATAGATGAATGCAGAGGGACGTAGATGAACGCAGATGGACAAGATGGAGCAGAGGGACGTAGATGAACGCAGATGGACAAGATGGAGCAGAGGGCCGTAGATGAATGCAGATGGACAAGATGGAGCCGAGCGCCGTAGATGAACGCAGATGGACAAGATGGAGAAGAGGGACGTAGATGAATGCAGATGGAGCAGAGGGACGTAGATGAACGCAGATAACACGATGGAGCAGAGGGACGTAGATGAATGCAGATGGACACGATGGAGCAGAGGGACCTAGATGAACACAGATGAACAAGATGGAGTAGAGGGATGTAGATGAATGCAGATGGAGCAGAGGGACATAGATGAACGCAGATGAACAAGATGGAGTAGAGGGACGTAGATGAAGGCAGATGGACAAGATGGAGTAGAGGGACGTAGATGAAAGCAGATGGAGCAGAGGGACGTAGATGAATGCAGATGGACAAGATGGAGTAGAGGGACGTAGATCAACGCAGATGGCCAAGATTGAGTAGAGGGACATAGATGAAAGCAGATGGAGTAGAGGGACGTAGATGAATGCAGATGGAGAAGAGGGACGTAGATGAACGCAGATGGCCAAGATTGAGTAGAGGGACATAGATGAAAGCAGATGGAGTAGAGGGACGTAGATGAATGCAGATGGAGAAGAGGGACATAGATGAACGCAGATGAAGTAGAGGGAGATAGATGGAGAAGAAGGACGTAGATGAACGCAGATGGACAAGATGGAGCAGAGGGTCGTAGATGAACGCAGATGGACAAGATGAAGCAGAGGGACATAGATGAACGCAGATGGACAAGATGGAGCAGAGGGACAAAGATGAACGCAGATGGAGTAGAGGGAGGTAGATGGAGAAGAGGGACGTAGATGAACGCAGATGGACAAGATGGAGCAGAGGGACGTAGATGAACGCAGATGGACAAGATGGAGCAGAGGGAGGTAGATGGACAAGATGGAGCAGAGGGACATAAATGAACGCAGATGGACAAGATGGAGCAGAGGGACAAAGATGAACACAGATGAACAAGATGAAGCAGAGGACTGCACAACTCCTGCAAGTTTCCACTCATCGTTTGGTTAAAAGAAAACTATAATCATAAAAAATACGGAGAAAAAGAAAAAACTGTGTCCTAAAGTTTTAAAGGGGTACTCCGGTGGAAATTTTTATTTTTTTATTTTACACCAACTGGTGCCAGAAAGTTAAACAGATTTGTAAATGATTTCTATTTAAAAATCGTAACCCTTCCAGTACTCATCAGCTGCTGTATGCTCCACAGGAAGTTCTTTTCTTTTTGAATTTCTTTTCTGTCTGACCACAGTGCTCTCTGCTGAAACCTCTGTCCATGTCAGGAACTGTCCAGATCAGGATAGGTTTTCTATGGGGATTTGCTCCTGCTCTGGACAGTTCCTGACATGGACAGAGGTGGCAGCAGAGAGCACTGTGGTCAGACATAAAGGAACAACTCAACTTCCTCTGTAGTTTACAGCAGCTGATAAAGACTGGAAGGATTAAGATTTTTTTATAGAAGTAATTTACAAATCTGTTTCATTTTCTGGCACCGGTTGATTTATAAAAAATGTTTTCCACCGGAGTACCCCTTTAAGACCAATGTATGAAATGCAGGGCTATGTAGACTTCCCCTTTTGTGTTTCAGTTCCTTACTTGTTTTACGATGGACTAATCCAGGCTAGGAGATTGGAACAACTGATGAAAATGTATGTAGGTCATAGAGCATTGCCGAGTGTTTACTGCCTCTGTATGTAAATAAGAGTGTTCCCTTTCACAGGGCAGCACATATCTAAAATGGTGAAGAATAAGGATGTCCCTTCCGTCATATGACTTACATGTCAGTACAGTATTAATACTCTGTTCCGTGATCAGTTCGGCTTGGCTGCGGTTGTAGAAGAATGCTGCAGCAAAGAGAGAACAGACTGCTGCTCTGACCATTTGTAAGGGGAGCTTCAAGTGTCACATTTGGTCATCTGAGCATCTGTGCCTGTGACTGTCACACTGATGTACCCAAAAGAGCAATTGAGAAAGGTTCCTGTGCCGAGTATGTCTCTGCCGTGTGACAGAGTCTAGAGAAGACATGTCCTAGTGAAAATGTCAAAAGTTTGGATCGGCATAAGTCTGATTGATCAGGGGAATGAGCCGGGAGATGTTCGCACTCAGTGCGTTGTCTCCCGCCTCCGTGTCATGTGATTAAGACAAACTTGCAATTAAGTCTATGATCGTGTCTCGATCACGTGATACAGAAGCAGGGAGAGGAGTGGGTGGCAGGGAAGACTTGTTCTGGCTCGTTCTCCAGATGGGCAAAGGTCTGAAGACTCGGACCCCCGCCGATCAAGACTTTTGACATATCGCTAGGACGTGTCAAAAGTTTTTCCAAATGACAGGTACTCTTTAAGTGCTTGATAACACCTTTAAAGGGGTATTCCACCACTAGACATCTTATCCCGTATCCAAAGGGGATTAAACCCCCCCTTCCTCGCGATCTCCGCACAGCACCTGGTGTTCTGAATAAAAGCTGGGTTCTGCCGGCAGGAGTGGTGACGTCACACCACGCCCTCTTGAGACGTCATGCCACACCCCTCCATGCATGTCAATGGGAGGGGGCGTGACGGCCGTCACGCCCCCTCCCATAGACGTGCATGGATGGGGTGTGGCGTGACCTCATGAACACGGAACAACGCAGCGTTCCTGAACGTCGCAGCGCCGGCTCGGAGATCGCAGGGGGGGGGGGGGGGTCCCAGCAGCCGAACCCCCCGTGATCAGACATATTATCCCCTATCTTTTGGATAAGGGATAACCTGTCTAGGGCCAGAGTACCCCTTTAAGGCCAAAAAAAGACTGACATCACGACCACTGCCACCGGAACCCAGCATTCGTTCAGAACGCCAGGTGCTGCTAGAGATCATGGGGGTCCCAGCGGCAGGACCCCCGCGATCATATATCTTATCCCCTATGCTTTGGAGAGGGAATAAGATGTCTAGCAGTGGAGTACCCCTTTAAGGCTGCGTTCACACTAATTACCACCACAACTTTACCATTATTATCAGAATATGTTGTAAAAATTTAGAAAATACAAACTAAGTATTGAGGCAAACATTTTTATTGTTACATGTTTGTAAAATATTTTCCCAGGTGTATGAAGTCAGTGTCCCGTGGATCATACATTTATTTGGAAATCAGTTTTCCTCCCACATCGCTGTAGTCTATGATTTATTATAGTAACATGGTCTGCAGGTCACAAAGACATATTAGACAAGTCCTCTTGTAAGTTTACAAATTCAATAAATAACAGAAGAATCTGCAAAACATGTAAAAAAAAAATGCATCAGTGCACAAGAAAATTAGATCATTAGGTCATTACCGTATATACTCGAGTATAAGCCGAGTTTTTCAGCACGATTTTTCGTGCTGAAAACGCACCCCTCGGCTTATACTCGAGTGAACTCTCCACCTGTCAACCCCTTCTCAGTGGTCTTCAACCTGCGGACCTCCAGATGTTGCAAAACTACAACTCCCAGCATGCTGGGAGTTGTAGTTTTGAAACATCTGGAGGTCTGCAGGTTGAAGACCACTGCGGCCTTCGTCATCATCCAGACCCCACTTTAGTTTTCTACTCACCTCCCCTCGGTGGGAAGGAAGGGTGAGCTGGTCTGGGCCATCTATGCTGCAGGGACCATCCGGTGGGGAGGCTTAGTCGTTCCGGGCTGTCCATCTTCACCGGGGGGCCCTCTTCTCCGTTCCGGGCCGGCCCCAGACTAGTGACGTTGCCTTGACGACAACGCACAGGGACTTCCGTGCGCAGCAGACGTCCGTGATGTCCCTGCGCTTGAACGTCCCTGGGCGTCGTCGTGAAGGCAACATCACTATGCCGGGGCTGGCCCGGAGCAGAGAAGAGGGCCTCCCGGTGAAGATGGACAGCCTGGAATGACTAACCCTCCCCACCGGACGGTCCCTGCAGCATAGATGGCCCGGACCAGCTCACCCTTCCTTCCCACCGAGGGGAGGTGAGTAGAAAACTAAAGGGGGGTCTGGATGATGAAGAAGGCCGATGGCTGTCTGGGCATGCTAGAGTTGTAGTTTTGCAACATTTGGAGGTCCACAGGTTTAAGACCACTGAGGGATTGACGGTGATGATGAAGGGGGTGATGATGATGACGTGGGGGGTGATGACAGGGGTGTTAATGACGGGGGTCTGGATGATGACATGGGGGGGATGATGTATTTCCCACCCTAGGCTTATAGTTGAGTCAATAGCTTTTCCTGGGTTTTTGGGGTGAAATTAGGGGCCTCGGCTTAAATTCGGGTCGGCTTATACTCGAGTTTATACGGTATATATATATATATATATATATATATATATATATATATATATATATATATATATATATATATATATATATATAGTATAATAGAAGTACAATCTGTGTTTTCTTTATTATGCTCCTCTGCTGTTTAGTGTACCAAACCATTCAGTGCCACCAATATAATGTATCCCACCATGTGTCAGACCAAACGGAATCACAAATAGACTATGTTCGTTTTACTAAACCTCAAGATCCATGACACGGTGCAGGGTCAGTCATAGAACAGATGCCATTTGTGCCCACGGAGTCTCTAGACCTGTCATGAGGTTTGTCAGGTTTCATCAAGATGTCAGGATGGGATGGAATCTGTGGTGAAATCTCCTGATAAAGCCTCATATACAGGTGTGAACACCGACTTACTAGGAGATTCCTTTCAATAAAATGGCCACACTCACTGTGTAGACCAAAAAGTATGAAGCCTAACCCAGTCTCATCCGAAACTTCCTGGCTTATGTGCACTGGGTTAAAGGGGTACATTTTTTTTTAAATCAACTGGTGCCAGAAAGTTAAACAGATTTGTAAATGACTTCTATTAAAAAATCTTAACCCTTCCAGTACTTATCAGTTGCTATATGCTACAGAGGAAATTCTTTTCTTTTTTAATTTCTTTTTGTCTTGACCACATTGCTCTCTGCTGACACCTTTGTTTGTGTCAGGAACTGTCCAGAGTAGCACAGGTTTGCTATGGGGATTTTCTCCTGCTCTGGACAGTTCCTGATACGGGCATCAGGTGTCAGCAGAGAGCACTGTGGACAAGACAAAAAAGAAATTCAAAAAGAAAAGAATTATCCTCTGTCGCATACAGCTGCTGTTAAGTACTGGAAGGATTAAGATTTGTTAATAGAAGTAATTTACAAATCTGTTAAACTTTCTGGCACCAGTTCATTTAAAATAAAAGGTGTTCCACCGGAGTACCCCTTTAAAGAGGAATGGGGAGAAAACAGGGCTATCTCCTTAGTTACTCTACATGTTTGTGGATGTGATACATGGCCCAATTGGCACATAGGGCACCAGGGATTAGCCTTACTCTGAAGAAAAAATGGCGACTCTGACAACTTTCTCTAATGGGATTCCTCCGGAAACAGAAAAACAGAGCTAATTTGTTCCAAAAACAGCACCTTACCTGTCCTCAGGTTGTGTGCGGTATTACAACTTGGTTCAATAATTGCAGTGAGCTGCAATACCACACACAACCTGAGGAAATATGTGGTGCTTTGTTGTTTTTTTGTTGTTGTTTTTTTTAAAGAAATTAGCTCTATATTTCTAATCCTGAACAACCCCCTCTAAGTTTTTTTCAAGTGACTTACAGTACACCAGGGCAGCGGTAGTCAATGCTGCTCTGCTGCACCTTCTTTCCCCATGTTCACCAGCTTTCAGGGAAATAAATGTACCCCTATCCTGTGGATAGGGGATAATTGTCTAATCGTGGGGGGATGTGACTGCTGAGCCTCCTGCAATGTTCTGTATAAGGACCCACTTACTCCGCTATACTTAACGGTCTCTGGAGCGCTCTGGGCCCCTTTTTCAGAGACGTGATGGCCGGATCGGTAAGTATAGGGGGGAGTGCGGAGCATGTCCAGGGGATCCCAGCAGTCAGAGAACCCCCACGGTCAGACACTTATCCTCTGTGTATTTGAGTATATGTTTTTTTTCCCTAGAATACCCCTTTAAATATATATACATATATATATATATATATATATATATATATATATATATATATATATATAAAATATTTAATAAAATATAAAAATAAAATAAATATACTAAATTAATACTGGTGACAAGCTAAGGGAAATGGAGGAGAAGGTTACACTGAGCACTGAACATACAGCAGTAGGAACATGGGTGTTTACACAAGAGACAGCTACTCTGAACTTTATGGGTGGTGAGGTTTATCTTTAAAGGAGTACTCCGCTGCTCAGCGTTTGGAACAAACTGTTCCGAACGTTGGAGCCGGCACCGGGAGCTTGTGATGTCATAGCCCCACCCCTCAATGCAAGTCTATGGGAGTGGGCATGGCGGCTGTCCCGCCCTCTCCCATAGACTTGCATTGAGGGGACGGGGTGTGACATCATTAGGGGGCGTGGCTATGACATCACGAGCTCTTGGTGCCGGCTCCAGCAGCGGAGTACCCCTTTAAGGGACAGTGTTGATCATCTTTAGGAGGCAAACTGGCTCACTCTGCAGGTACATGGCCCAGGTTTTCTCTCACTCCTGCACATAGCACATGCTAAACCCAGCCCCCATTCCCTTTGTTCTGTTTATTTAGTTTTTTCTTACTTGTTATGCAATCTTTCAGCCAGTACTTTGTATTTTAATTTGTAAATTACTTCTATTAAAAAATCTTGATCCTACCAGTACTTATCAGCTACTGAAGTTGAGTTGTTCTTTTCTGTCTGAACACAGTGCTCTCTGCTGACACCTCTGTCTGTCTCAGGAACTGCCCAGAGCAGGAGAGGTTTGCTATGGGGATTTGCTCCTACTCTGGACAGTTCCTACTGCTGTATGTCCACAGTGCTCAGTGTAACCTTCTCCTTTATTTCCCTTAGCTTGTTACCAGTGTCAATATGGTGCTTAGTGTAACTCTTTTTGTTCCGAATGCTGGGTGCGTGCTGCAGGGGTTAAATGCAAGTTAATGGGAGGGGGCGTGGCAGCCACCACGTCCCCTCCTATAGACTTGCATTGAGGGGGCATGGCCGTGACGTCACGACCCCTGCAGCCCGCACCCAGCATTCAGGACAAAAAGAGTTACACTAAGCACCATAATGATTAGCCGAATCTTCACTGGTATTTCACTAATAGCTTAATTTATGCAATATGGTATTAGAAATTCACACCGAAAGTGCTGTCCAGAATAAAAAAATGGCTGCTTTCTTCCAAAACAAGTGTTACACCTGTCAGAGGTTTGTGTCTAGTTTGGTAGATGATATACAGTGATCCCTCAACTTACAATGGCCTCAACATACAATAGTTTCAACATACAATGGTCTTTTCTGGACCATCGTAAGTTGAAACCAGACTCAACATACAATGCTACCTACAGTCCAGATATGTGAAACGTGTCAATGGCTGGAAGAACCGACCAATCAAAATGGGCATTCACTGGTAAAACCCCTGTATTACTGAAGCGTATGCACTGACTGGTGTCTGGCATTACATGTTCTGTACACTTTACCTGTATCAGGGTTAGCTGCTCCTTTGGACACCAGGTGAGGGTGACTCCAATACTTTTTTGGGACACTGTGTACTGTACAGGACCCTGAAGAAGCTCCTGTCCTCTACATAGACCAGTGTTTCCCAAGCAGGGTGGCCCCAGCTGTTGCAAAACTACAACTCCCAGCATGCCCGGACAGCCTTTGGCTGTCCGGGCATGCTGGGAGTTGTAGTTTTGCAACAGCTGGAGTCTCCCTGCTTGGGAAACACTGACAGACCGTGATTTACAGCTCTCAGCAGATCTTTATCACTTTTATATGTAAGGATTTGCTTTTTCTATATTAGTTATCTACTTATTTTTCTTTAATCCTCACATTTTCCTATTTTTGGATGACATTTTGGTGCCTTTAGAACCAATTACCAGGTTTCCATAGAGTTCTGGTCTCAACATACAATGGTTTCAACATACAATGGTCGTCCTGGAACCAATTAATATTGTAACTTGAGGGACCACTGTACTAGTACACAGAGCCTTATACAGTCGGGGTTACTGTTTTTGAAAGAAATCAGCCATGCTTCTCTAATTCTAGACAACCCCTTTAAATGATGGTCTGTAATATAGCACGTGCCCACCTACACACATATTAGAAGATTTAATATTGTAATTTGATGTCGTTTATACTTAACCTCTCCTCACATCACTTTAAAATGTTGTTTTTCTTCGCCTTTTGACGGCCATGACAATAAGCGCGATGACGAAAATAATGAACAGAATTCCAACGACAACAGTGAGTCCAATTGTGGCATGGTAAATCACCTCCCGTAAAGAGTCTAAAAGGAGTAAAACATAGACATATATTTACCCAAGTTATTTTAAAAAAATATATATTTGCTTTAAAGGGGTACTCCTCCCCTAGACATCTTATTCCCTATCCAAAGGATAGAAGATAAGATGTATAATCGCGGGAATCCCGCAATTGGGACCCCATGATCTCTGTGCAACACCCGGCGTTGGTTTAGAGTGCTGGGGGCCGTCGGCGGGGTTCGTGAAGTCATGGCCACACCCCCTTGTGATGTCACGGCTACCCCCTCAATGCAAGTCTATGGGAGGGGGCGTGGCGTAACGTCATGGGGCATGGCGTAACGTCATGTCCCCCCCCCGCTGTTCCAACCCCCCCCCCCCCCCCCGCTGTTCCAAACGCTGGGGCAGCTGGGGGAGTACCCCTTTAAAGGGAGAATCTTATATTATGGATTGTGGCATGCAATGTGCATATCATGAGGCAAATGCAGAAGGAGATTTTATTTCTTCAAGTAAAAATAGTTGCACAAATAACATCCAGTCTGATGTGTTTCGCTCACTACAGGAGCTTAACTCTTTATGTTGCAGAATAATACATTTCTCACCATAGAAAATTCAATACGTTATGACAACATGCTACCGGAACTCTCAATAGGCTCCAATTCACAACCAAGGGAAGGTAAGTGAGGCTATATCTGTAGTTACACACTACAATGCACTTACAATATCTTACAAAACCAGATACAAAACCGGTGGAAAACGTTTTTTTTTTTTTACATGAACTGGTGCCAGAAAGTTACACAGATTTGTAAAATTACTTCTATAAAAAAAATATCTTAATCCTTTCAGTACTTATGAGCTGCTGAAGTTGAGTTGTTCTTTTCTGTCTAAGTAGAAGCAAATCCCCATAGCAAACCTCTTCTACTCTGTGCAGTTCCCGAGACAAGCAGAGATGTCAGCAGAGAGCACTGTTGTCAGACAGAAAATACAACTCAACTTCAGCAGCTGATAATTATTGGAAGGATTAAGATTTTTTTTATAGAAGTAATTTACAAATCTGTCTAACTTTCTGGAGCCAGTTAAAAAAAAAATATATATATATATATATATACTGTATATATATATATATATATATATATATATATATATATATATATATATGAAGAGGTTTTCCTGGAATATCCCTTTAATCCTCCCAGTACTTATCAGTTGCTGTATACTACAGAGGAAGCTCTTTTCTTTTTGGATTTCTTTTCTGTCTGATCACAGAGCTCTCTGCTGACACCTCTGTCCATTTTAGGAACTGTCCTGAGCAGGAAAAAATCCCCATAGCAAACCTATTCTGCTCTGGACAGTTCCTAAAATGGACAGAGGTGTAAGCAGAGAGCACTGTGGTCAGACAGAAAAGAAATCCCAAAAGAAAAGAATTTCCTCTGTAGTATACAGCAGCTGAAAAGTACTGGAAGGATTAAGTAATTTACAAATCTATTTAACTTTTTGGCACCAGGTGATTAAAAAAAAAAAAAAAAATTCCGCCGGAGTACCCCTTTAAGTCCAACTAATTATTTATGAAATACTGGATTAAAGGGGTTGTCCTGGAAGCCGGTCCCACCTCTTCTGCTCCCTGGGACCTCACTTTTGATCCCTGGTCTGAAGTATACTTTTTGGAGACAGTAGGGGAGGGTGCTTGTCTTCATCATCGTATGCGGGCGAAACCACACCCACACACGATGTCCAATGGCTGCATGATGATGCTGCAACATTATGGTTCCGCCTGCACACAATGATTGGGACAAGCACCAGTCTCTCCAGTCTTGGAACTGGAGCATTGGAGAGAAGAAGAGGTAGGACCTTTTCTGCTTCCAGCTCAACACCTTTTACCACTTACTGACCCCCTTTAAACTTTAAAGGGGTATTCCAGGAAAAAACTTTTTATTTTTTATATCAACTGGCTCCGGAAAGTTAAACAGATTTGTAAATAGCTTCTATTAAAAAATCTTAATCCTTCCAATAATTATCAGCTGCGCAAGTTGAGTTGTTTTTTTCTGTCTGACAACAGTGCTCTCTGCTGACATCTCTGCTTGTCTCGGGAACTACACAGAGTAGAAGAGGTTTGCTATGGGGATTTGCTTCTTCTCTGGACAGTTCCCGAGACAGGTGTCATCAGAGAGCACTTAGACAGAAAAGAACAACTCAACTTCAGCAGCTCATAAGTACTGAAAGGATTAAGATTTTTTAATAGAAGTAATTTACAAATCTGTTTAACTTTCTGGAGCCAGTTGAACTCTCTACACAGCTCAGCCGGAGGCCAGATGGCTTCTCGACCTGGTGATCATGTGATCACTGGGTGCCCAGTATCGGTAGTGAGCTGCTGGGTCTTAGCACACTTAGATGAGCTCTGTCGTAGGTTTCGGAGGGCTTTATTCCCTCCTGTAACTGAGGCTATTATGTCAGATAATAAACTTTTGACATAGTTGTAGAGGCATGTCAAAAGTTTTGATCGGTCAGGGTCTGAGTGTTCAGGCTGCGACCAATAGCTAGAACTAGCAGGAAAATAGCATATTATGTGAGACAAACTTACAATGTAAGTCTATGGGATTGCCTTTTCTCTAATTCTAACACTTGGTTTGGGTCTGAACACTAAGACCCCGACTGATCAAAGCTTTTGGCATGTCCCTAGGACATTTCAAAAGTTTTTTAAACCGATAGGTACACTTTAATGAAAAAACATAAAAAAGATTTACCGGTAAAGAAAAAACTTATCAAGATTAAAAAAATGACATGAAAATAAGTTGTGATGTAACAGAAAAAAGGTGCAGAAATTATTTTAAGATCCAAAGACGTAAAAGCTGTATGGCTTTTAAAATCCGCATGTTCTAAAAAATCTGAAAATGTGTCTGGTCAGAGAGTATTGAGCCTGGTCTGAAAGCGGTTAAAAAACTAAAAAAAATGTGTCCAATATTTTATCTATTTACATGTGTTTAATTTGTTTATTATTGAAATGGGTACTCCGCTGCTAGGCGTTTGGAACAAACTGTTCTGAACGCTGGAGCCAGTGCCGGGAGCTCGTGATGTCATAGCCCCGCCCCCTCATGATGTCACACCCCGCCCCCTTAATGCAAGTCTATGGGAGGGGGCGTGACGGCTGTCACACCCCCTCCCATAGACTTGCATTAAGGGGGCGAGGTGTGACATCATGAGGGGGCGGGGCTATGACATCACGAGCTCCTGGCGCCGCATCCAGCGTTCAGAACAGTTTGTTCCAAACGCCTAGCAGCGGAGTACCGGGTTTTATATAAAATTGTTCTGAATATCATTGACATTTATGGAATCAAACCTGCGTCATCTGTATGGTCTGTATCCTCCTCATCATCTGTGTCATCATCTTGAATGTTCTCCACCAACATGTTCTTTGTTACATTAAGGTTTCCATCGTGAGGCTCTGGTGTTATTCCCAACAGCTCACACATTAGAGGATACACATTAACACTTTCGAAGGGCTCCACTGTCAGGCCTCTTTTGAATGAAGGGCCCACAGCTCTGAATATGGTTTGCATATCCATAACATTATTATCGAAGCCGTGTTCACCTTTATTAAACTGGGCCGGAAAATGCTAAATAAAAAGAGAGAGAGATGTAGTTAGAAGATATCCCTAAATGAGTCTTACTAGATTAGTCCATCACATTCTTGTGCCATCATCACCGTAGTATATAACTGTTTTCAGTCTGGTCACAAAACTGGATACGGGGCAAAAATGAGTTGACGGGAGTCCCTATCTGACTCCGGTTGGCTCATTCAAATGAATAAGATGCGGACCGGGTCCGGCTGGGATACAGGAGAGCCCGGTTTTCACATCCAGTCACCGTATGAAAGAATAGTGGTGTGAATGCAGCCTTAAAGGGTTACTCCACTACCCAGCGTCCGGAACATTGAGTTCCTAATGCTCGTTAAGCCCTGTTGCGCCCCCTTCCCATAGTCTTTCATTGAGGGGGCAGACCGTGACGTCACGAGGGTGCGTACGTGAACACGGAAGCCCTCACACAGCGTTCGAAACTCAATGTTCCAGATGCTGGGGAGCGGAGTAACCCTTTAAAGGGGTTATCCAGGAATAGAAGAACATTTTCTTTCAAAAACCACTCCCCGTCTGTCTCCAGGTTGGGTGTGGTTCCGCAGCTCAGTTCCAATTGAATGAATGCAGCCAAGTTGTAATACCATAAACAGCCTGGGTACAGATGTGGAGCTTTTTTTGAATGAAATTAGCTCTGTTTTTCTATTTCTGGATAACCCCTATAGGGGTTAATTTCCTGTGTTTAGCTCAAGTGTCATGCATTGCTGTGACAATGCATGGGCCTATCAGCAGGCTTGACAAGAGCCAATTACATCTGGTCTTAGTGTCCACACCCTTCTCAGCTGCACGTATATACCCAGTCAGTTGACATCTCAAATTGCTTGTGTTCAGTTCCTCTGCACTAGCTCTTGTATACTCCTATCTTGTTTAAAGGAGTACTTTAGTAGAATATAACTTATCCCCTTATCCGAAGGATAGGGGATAAGTAATAGATCGCAGTTATAGATTGCTGGGACCCCCGGCGATCTCCTATATGGGGCCGTGGCAGTCCGCAGGAAGCACCATGCTGTCTCCATGGGATACATAGAGGGGGCGTTTCGGCTGTCATTTCATGCCAGGACAGAATGCCCTCTTCAAGCAGACTGTACAGCCCCGTACAGGAGATCGCGGGAGGCCCCCTGTGATCTATGAGTTATATTCCACTACAGTGTTCATTTAATCCTGTGTATTCTGACCTTGATTTGTGACATTACTATACCCTGCTCATTGATTTGGTCCCTTTGCTGAAATCTCGGGTTTGATCTGGCTTATTTGACCGCTCCCTATATGTTGGGATGTTTACCCCCTGTGTTTTGTTTCTTGTACTCTGCATGTTACCTCTTTGTATCCTAACCTGCTTCCTGACATCTGTACTGTGTTGTTTATTATTTTTGGACCTTGCTATGCACCTGCGTCTACAGAGAACCGAAACCACCATCAAGGGATGCACTTATCCCTGCTTGACTTGACGGTGGCACTCACCAATCTGTAGCACTCTTCTTTATTTAGGTAACTTAGTTCATAAGGTTGAAAAAAGACCAGAGTCCATCAAGTTCAACCTATATCCCTAATGAGTCCCTACTGAGTTGAGTTGATCCAGAGGAAGGCAAAAAACCCTCATACTAGAGGTAAAAACTCCTTCCCGCAGTCAGAATAAATCCCTGGATCAACCTTCTGTCCCTATAAATCTAGTATTCATAACCAGTAATGTTATTACTCTCCAAAAATGCATCCAGCCCCTTTTTGAACTCTATGACCACTTCCTCCGGGAGAGAATTCCACAGTCTCACTGCTCTTACAGTAAAGAATCCTCTGTCTGTGCTGGTGTAGAAATCTTCTTTCCTCTAGATGTAGAGGATGCCCCCTTGTTATAGATACAGTCCTGGGTATGAATAGATCATAGGAGAGATCTCTGTACTGTCCCCTGAGATATTTATACATAGTTATTAGGTAGCCCCTAAGCCTTCTTTTTTCTAAACTAAATAACAATAATTCTGATAATCTTTCTGGGTACTGTAGTCCTCCCATTCCCCGTATTACTCTGGTTGCGCGTCTTTGAACCCTCTCCAGCTCCACTATATCTTTCTTGTACACTGGGGCCCAGTACTGTACACAGTATTCTATGTGTGGTCTGACTAGTGATTTGTACAGCGGTAGAATTATTTCCTTGTCGTGGACATCTATGCCTCTATTGATGCACCCCATGATTTTATTAGCCTTGGCAGCAGCTGCCCGACACTGGTCACTACAGCTAAATTTACTATTAACTAAGACTCCTAAGTCCTTTTCCATGTCAGTCGTCCCAAGTGTTCACCCATTTAATACATAATCCCAGCCCGGATTTTTCTTCCCCATGTGCATTACCTTACATTTATCAGTGTTGAGCCTCATCTGCCACTTCCCAGCCCAAACCTCCAACCTATCCAGATCCATTTGTAACAGTGCACTGTCCTCTATTGTGTTTACCGCCTTACAGAGTTTAGTGTCATCTGCAAAGATTGCTACTTTACTATTCAACCCCTCTACAAGGTCATTAATGAATATATTAAATAGGACAGGACCCAAGACAGACCCCTGTGGTACCCCACTAGTAACAGTCACCCAATCAGAATAAGTACCATTAATAACCACCCTACAAACAGGTAACATGAAGTAGCAGAAGGTACAGACAAAGCAGGGGTGTCGTAATGTAATAGCAGTTTCAAGCCTTTCTGACGCTTCCACAGGCCAGAGGAATTGCAGCATGAAACGTCTGTTGCCTTATGACAGTTCTACCTTGCCTGACTGTACCCCCTGCTACTTCATGATACCTGTTTGTACATGAACCTGTTTGGGTGCCAGCTATTCTTTATATTGAAGTTTGTTAGCTGCAACATGAGACCCTGACTAAAAAGTTAATAATAATAGACTAAAGTAGATATGTAAATAAAATAAATATGTAAATATATAACATTCAGTATTCCAATTCTCCTGGTTATACTAGCATAGCAAAAAACGTAAAATATCAGGGATAAAAGAATAGTTCTTACCCCATTGATTACGTATCCTGGTTCCCCATACAGTACTAAAGGTGTGATTCTTTCATGGGTTGAAAAGTGCAGTCTAGCCGGAACTTCCTCCTTCTTGTAGACATTTAATTTAGGATGTGCACCTTTTAATGCTTGATATACTTTTTCTAAGTTTCCCTCTTTAGGTACTAGAAGTCCTGCTGGTCCATAATCCACTAAATGAAACTGAAGGTCAGAAAAGGAAAAACCCGGTATTTTCCTCAGGACAATCTCATCCTGATCTTTTTGTACTGTAGTCATACCATGATCTGCAATTATTATAATATTGAGTTGGGCTTCCAAATCATAGTGTCGCACCCGATCTCGTATGTGTCCAACCATGCGATCTACTTGTCTAACCATGTCTTTACGCTCCTCCGTTTCTGGTCCATATTTGTGTCCCGTTGAATCGGGTTCCCCAAAATACAGCGCCACAAAGTCAAGATCTTCCTCTGTGAACCACTTCATCACAGTTTCTACATTTTCTTTCCATTCTGTTTCGTTGCCATAGTTGTGTCCTCTATTTTCAACTCTTTTAACGTTCACAGTTTCCCCTCTATATGTAGCATTACCACCAGGAAAGAAAAGGGATCCAGTTTTTAAACCCTGGACAAAAGAATAATATTTCAGTTCATATAAAATGTTTTATGATATTTATTAAAGGTTATTGTGGTAAAATAAAAGTACAACCGATTCTGAACCATAACTTTAGTTATTATTTATGAATTTTTAAGGGGTAATCCGCCCATAGACAACTTATTCCCTATCCAAAGTACAGAAACCTAGAATGTGTCGGCAGATAAGAACCATTTGGCTCGTCTAGTCTGCCCAATAATCTGAATCCTATCAATAGTCCCTGGCCCTATCTTATATGAAGGATAGCCTTATGCTTATCTCTATCTTATATGAGGGATAGCCTTATACCTATCTCTATCTTATATGAAGGATAGCCTTATGTCTATCTCTATCTTATATGAAGGATAGCCTTATGCTTATCTCTATCTTATATGAGGGATAGCCTTATATCTATCCCTATCTTATATGAAGGATAGCCTTATGCCTATCTCTATCTTATATGAAGGATAGCCTTATGTCTATCTCTATCTTATGTGAAGGATAGCCTTATGCTTATCTCTATCTTATATGAGGGATAGCCTTATGCTTATCTCTATCTTATATGAGGGATAGCCTTATATGAAGGATAGCCTTATGCCTATCTCTATCTTATATGAAGGATAGCCTTATGTCTATCCCTATCTTATATGAACTATAGCCTTATGCTTATCTCTATCTTATATGAGGGATAGCCTTATACCTATCTCTATCTTATATGAAGGATAGCCTTATGTCTATCTCTATCTTATATGAAGGATAGCCTTATGCTTATCTCTATCTTATATGAGGGATAGCCTTATGTCTATCTCTATCTTATATGAGGGATAGCCTTATGCTTATCTCTATCTTATATGAGGGATAGCCTTATATCTATCCCTATCTTATATGAAGGATAGCCTTATGCCTATCTCTATCTTATATGAAGGATAGCCTTATGTCTATCCCTATCTTATATGAAGGATAGCCTTATGCCTATCTCTATCTTATATGAAGTATAGCCTTATGCCTATCCCTATCTTATATGAAGGATAGCCTTATACCTATCTCTATCTTATATGAAGGACAGTCTTATGCCTATCTCTATCTTATATGAAGGATAGCCTTATACCTATCCCTATCTTGTATGAAGGATAGCCTTATACCTATCCCTATCTTATATGAAGGATAGCCTTATACCTATCTCTATCTTATATGAAGGATAGCCTTATACCTATCTCTATCTTATATGAAGGATAGCCTTATACCTATCTCTATCTTATATGAAGGATAGCCTTATGCTCATCCATATCTTATATGAAGTATAGCCTTATACCTATCTCCATCTTATATGAAGGATAGCCTTATGCTCATCAATATCTTATATGAAGGATAGCCTTATGCTTATCTCTATCTTATATGAAGGATAGCTATGCCCATCCCTATCTTATGTGATAGCCTGAGGCACACACCCGTATCTTGTTCGTAGGACGCCAAAAAGCTACGTGATAGCCTGGGGGATGTTGTGTATGGGGAGTGTAGCTGTGCGTTAGTTAAAGGGTGCTTGTTAACCCAGGGTGAGGACTCCCCAGTAATGCTTGTCCTATCGCCACCCTTCCCAAGAGCGATAGGGAGGTAGAGAATAACAGTATGTCCACAACCGGAGAGTTTTCTGAAAACAGGTATAACTTTTACTGAAGGTTTTCTGCAAGCTTCAATAACGGAACAGTCTCTATGCATATAAGTGCTTTCTTTGGAGATTGACAACGGTCGGGACTTTAGCAATTTAGAGTCTTTACATATTATTGCGCTGTTCCACTGGATTTAGGGGATTAGTTGCGGTCCAGTAGTCACGCTAGCTTTAGTGGGGGTAGATTAGAACTCACGGTTTTAGTTCTGCTGAGGCCGGTAGGTTTTTGAGGCCTAACGTGTCTCTGAAAGTTGCATAGAACTGTCCTGCTATCCAGCATCCACGAGAGCAGCAACCCAAGAGAGCGATTATTGGCTACAGCTCCCTTATATGGGCAGGGGCTGGACTAGTGCTAATTGGTCCATTACTGATGTCAATCACCATTACAAAGATTTATGGGTAACACGTGACCCAAGGACCTCCTAAGGTCCTCCAACAAACCATAGAAGAGATTATCATGGTCAGATACTGAGGTCAGGACTGTGTCAAATATTCTATATTCTGCCCGAGGGTTTTTACACCCCAAGTGCATTATCTTGCACTTATCCACATTACATTTCAGTTGCCAGAGTTCTGACCATTCTTCTAGTTTTCCTAAATCCTTTTCTATTTGGCGGATCCCTCCAGGAACATCAACCCTGTTACAAATCTTTGTGTCATCAGCAAAAAGACCCAAGTTCAATGATCTTATTACCTAAACTGCGAGCATTTGTAGACAGGACTCTGAGCTTGTCATTTCTTTACCTCTGTGCTGCTGACGTGTTCTGGCATTGTTTCGGGGGGCAATTGGACTCATGGATTATCAAGGATTATTGGGGATTAGATGTCTGATTGCGTGATCTCGGCGGCGGCACCCCAAACATCTGGTGCATGGAGCGAACTTAGCTCTGTGCCGGATGACTGGCGATACGGGGCGGAAGCTCATGATGTCACAGTCATGCCCCCTCAATGCAAGTCTATGGGAGGGGGCGTGACGGTCGTCATGCCCCTTTCCATAGACTTGCAAAGAGGGGGCGTGGCCGTGACATCACGAGCCTTAGGCGCTGCACCCCACACTCAAAATGAATGCCGGGTGCAGCAGGGAGATCAGACATCTTATCCCCTATTCTTTGGATAGGGGATAAGATGTCTAGGGGCGGAGTACCCCTTTAAGAGGCAGTTACAGCATTTGAACCTAGATGGGTTCTAGGACTTATACAAGATAGACATCAGAACATCATTTATATCAGTGAAAAATATAAGAAGCCGCTGACTTTGTACATTATTTCAAAATTAATATATATGATTTCTTTAGAGCTACAGCCTCACAAACATACCAAAGAGGACTGTGGGTGTATCAAATACAGTGAGAACTGTAAGATCAGCACCGAAAAATGGTGGACTTTTCTATGACACCTCTTGCTTTGCAGCACCGGAAAAGTAGAGCTCAAGATAACCCAGGCACCAGAACATACCTTGGTTATTTGACTTCTTACAATGGAGTAAGATCTTTCTATTTTCTTCCACCATGTATCAGTTGTAACAAGTGCCTACAGAAGTTGCTGTTGGGAGTATGGTGACACTGGTTGGTTAGACCCCTTGATTCTGGTGTGTCTATTGTATTTTAGGTGTTGTCTCGGATTGCCTATGGTGATCTAAGTTTTTTCCTGAACCTTGAGTTGTGTTAGGCTATGTTCACATCTCAGAATTTCCATGCAGAATTCCGCATAGGAATTCTGTACAGAGATTCGGGAGCAGCAGAGTCCCATTGAATTCAATGGGATTCTGCTGCACTGTTTACACAGTGGAACTTCCATGCCAGTTGTTTCTGGCACGGAAATTTTGAATTCCTTGTCCGCAGAAAGAATGAACCTTTTCATTCCTTCTGTGGACTCGGCATGGAATGCATAGCCATTCCTGTGCAGTCCCAGCGCAAGCATATTGGGCCGACACCCGCAGTCTTCGGAATGTCCGCATGGAGATTTTCCATGCAGACATTCGGTGGTGTGAACATGACCTTTAAGGTAATCTGACAGCCTGTTCACCTGCACTAAACCCAATACACAGAATCTGAGTAAAAAGATCTTATACTTACTAAAATTGGTCCAGCCGTCTATGAGACATAGCCTACGTTGCTGGTATGTAAATTACTAGCTATGTCTGCCCATCTTGTGAATAGTTATAGTTTTTAACTCTCATGTCTTAAAGATGTAAGAGTGAAGAATTATGAATATTCAAAAGATGGGCAGGTATAGCTGAGCAAGAAGAACAGAGAAAAAGAAAATGAGCCCGCCCTCACTCACCATGCATTCACTTCCTCCCTAAGACTGTTGTGCTGGGTCTCCTCATCCAATCACTGCAGGCTGCTCTGTAACCCCTCCTCTCTGTTTTCAGACAGTAGTCTAATAGACAGGACAGGAGTGAGCACAGAGGACTGATAGTCCAGCCCTCATTTCCTGGACTCTGTCTCAGCCTGTGCTTCAACTGGGACAAAGATGATGCTGCAACTGGAAAAGAACACGTTCTGGATGGTATGGAGACCTCTAGTGGTCTTTTTTTATAAGCTAAGATTTGTAATAAAAAAAATAAAAAAAAGGAGATACATTTTTTATGAAGTTTATTAGAAAGGTTAATGTTTAGCCAATATATACAACATATAAACAGTTTTTTAATATGATAGTGCCCATTTAAGAGATTAAAGAGGTTATCCTATTTATGTTATCAGCTATCAAAAGAACTGGTGATATCAAGCCCATCGCTAGGATTACAAGGGACATCTGTTCTATTAATCATGGGGGTCCCAGCAGTCAGACCCCCACCAATCATTTAGATATCCCCTATGCTGTGGATAGGTGATAACATTTTATCTTAGAATTCCCCTTTAAGGTAGATTGGACTCTGTTTTATGTTTTTTGCCTTTCTCTTTATCAATAGGGGCATGTCTTCTCTACTTCCCTAGTTGACCTAAACAAACATATTTCTATCTTTTTGTTATATATATATATATATATATATATATATATATATATATATAAAATGTATAGATTTATTTTTTACCAGTTTGTGTATCTACAAATACTACTTAGTTTGCAATTGAAACTACTTACCTGCCTCTGAGCCGTAATCCAGATAGGAAGTGATCCATTATCCCACCAGGAAGAGATGCCTTGTGTAGAGAGATAACCTTCCTTTTGAAAATTGGAGATGTTGAAGAACAAGTTGTGTATAACACCGTGATTCTCAATGTATTTTCCTGAAGTAAACAGCATATAGGGAAAATTATCAGCATTATTTTTCTTTAACTTGAAGCTACATTTCCCCTTATAAACTGTCATCGCAACTTTCAAATTTGATTTACTGTAGCCCAAATCTATAAATTTTTTGTAATAAAGATATATCCGGTGTAGAATATAAGCAAAATCATGGTGGTGGAAATCCAGTTACCTGACAACCGGAACATGCAGTTTCGGGCGCCGGGCAGGTGAATTTTTCAAGCATATAGCCCTGCTTTGTGCAAGCAGAGCCAGACCCTGGAGGGACATTCTCTTTTTGGGGTCATGTTCCGCAATCCTGGAACGCCCCCCTCATGCCAAGCTTTGGGAAGCAACATACTCACATCGGCTGGGGCCGGCAGCCACTGCCATTTAAAGAAAGCAGTGGCTGCCAGCAGGTAGCCCAACGGGACGCGCCGCGCGCAAGCACATCCGGTAATCTAATATCATTATGCTCAGATGTCAGGAGAGGCAGTGGCGGGACACCTTTAGGTCCAGACTACTGAGGAGTCTGGACGACCCGGCCACAGTGTCCGCCACAGGTATCTTCAGCTTCTGTGCTCCCCTGCTCCTCTGGTTGGGGGACCTACTGCTTAGGGCTGTCGCCTATAGACGTAGGTCCCGGACCGGACAAGTAATGGAGCGCAGAAAAGTATATGACTTCCAGAGGGACGTCTGTCTACAAGGGGTCTGCTAGGGGGGCATTTTTCTACAGGGGCTTTGCTACCTACAGGGGGGCATCTATCTTCATGGAGACTGCTACCTACTGTGGGGGCATATATCTATCTACAGGGGTATGCTAGCTACAAAGGAGGCATCTATCTACAGGAGTTCTGCTACCTACGGGGGGGGGGGGGGGGGGGGGGGCATCTATCTACAGAGAGACAACAACCTACAGGGTTGGTGGCATCTATCTACAGAGGACTGCTACTTACAGGAGGCATCTATCTACAGGGAGACTACAACTTACAGGGTTGGGGGCATCTATCTACAGGGGTCTGCTACCTAAAGGGGGCCACCTATGTACAGGCAGACTACAACCTACAAGGTGGGGAGCATCTATCTACAGGGTGGGGGGGGGGGCATCTATCTACAGGGGGTCTGCTACCTAAAGGGGGCCACCTATGTACAGGGAGACTACAACCTACAAGGTGGGGAGCATCTATCTACAGGGTGGGGGGGCATCTATCTACAGGGATACCTCAACCTCGAGGGGCATGCATCGATCTTCAGGGGGTCTGCTACCTACAGGTTTGGGGGCATCTATTTACAGGGGGTCTGCTACCTACAGGAGGGACATCTATCTACAGGGAGACTACTACTTACAGGGTTGGAGGAATCTATCTACAGGGGGTCTGCTACCTACAGGGGGCCACCTATGTAAAGGGAGACTACAACCTACAAGGTGGGGAGCATCTATCTACAGGGTGGAGGCATCTACCTACAAAGATACCTCAACCTCTGGTTGGAGGGGCATCGATCTTCAGGGGGTCTGCTACCTACAGGTGGGAAGGATCTATATTCAAGGGGTCTTCTGCCTACAGGGGGGAGGGGTTGGGGTGGGCACTACCCACCTCCCATATTTATAGGTGGGGCAATTATCTACAGGGGGACTGCTACCTATTGCCGGGGGGGGGGTTTACAGGAGCAGCAACTATCTACAGGAGGGGGACACCTATTTTCAGGGGACCGCTACCAACGGTGGTGGGGGGCAACAATTCACAGGGGGGACTACTACTGAAAATAACTTTCAGAATGCAGGGTGCTGCACAGAGATCGCGGGGGTTCTAAGCGGCGGGACCTCCGAGATCGGACATCTTATCTCCAATCCTTTGGATAAGGAATAAAATGTCTAGAGTACCCCTTTAACAGTTCTGTTTCTATTTTTGCACCAAGCTTTGTGGTATGGTATAGACTATGGAATATATGCATAACATTATGCAATGTCAGTTGCTTCCAAGGACTACATAATGCTTTTGTATATTCAAAAAGCATGGACTAGTGTGACAGGGGCATAATATTACCGCTTTACTAAGAATATACTGTAGTGGCCTCATCTGAAATATACACCCCACTGTACTCAAGTAGGTGAGGGCAGTGGGGTGCTTTTAGCCCAAAGCTGCATCATTCCCCCGTCATAAGAAAATATACAGTTGAGCAAAATACAAAGAAAAGCCACTAAATTAATAAGGAGCATGCAGGATATTAGTTAGAAGAAGAAAAGAATTACATTTATTTAGTCTTGAGAAAAGACATCTTAAAGTGACCATACACATAAAAACTGGAATGTTTAGCCAACAGCTTATGTCTCCTTATCTGCCCATTTATATGAATTCTTAGCCTAGCATTTAATGTATTTGGAATGAAAGGGGTACTCCGCTGCTCAGCGTTTGGAACAAATTGTCGCGGGAGAATTAGAAGGCCGCATACATATCAGATTGTCACCTTTAGGTGGGACATGACTAAGGCTAGGTTCACACCACGTTTTGTACTTACGGTTCCCGCATATGGCTGGGAGGAGGGGGGCGGGGCTTAATCGCGGCACCCGCACTCGGCCGTATAGGGGAACCGTATTTAATGCATGTCTATGAGCCGACCGGAGTGAACCGCAGCCTCCAGTTGGCTGCATTTTTGGCCGTATGTGGTTTCCCGACCGCAGGCAAAAACGTGGTCGACCGCTTTTTTGCCTACGGTCAGGAAACCGCATACAGCCGAAAACACAGCCGACTGGAGGCTGCGGTTCACTCCGGTCGGCTCATAGACATGCATTAAATACGGTTCCCCTATACGGCTGAGTGCGGGCGCCGCGATTAAGCTTCGCCCCCCTCCTCCTCCCAGCCGTATGTGGGAACCGTAAGTACAAAACGTGGTGTGAACCCAGCCTAACTAGAATAAATATATAGATGGCTCATAAAAAAAAATCAAACCTTCTCAAAAGACAAGGGGCACTTTCTGTGGAGAAGATAAGGTTCAACTTCTAGAGGCCACAGGTCTTCTTTACCGTAGCAACTGTGAATCTATGGAACAGTCTATCTCAGGAACTGGTCACAGCAGGAACACGAGAGCTTCAAGGGGTACTCTGTTGCTCAGCGTTTGGAACAAACTGTTCCGAATGCTGGAGACGGCGCCAGGAGCTCGTGACACCATAGCCCCGCCTCCTCATGACATCATGCCCTGCCCCCTCTATGCAAGCCTATGGGAGGCGGCGTGACATGACAGGTGTATGGAATTCGTGTTTTGAATGTTAATTCATTCTGATTACCACATGGAAGCAGTAAGATCATTTTCCCCTTTGAGGGCAGGTAGGCTCATTTTTTATTCGATAAGGTTGGCCTACACCAGATACCTCTTATCCTCTTATCTTCATAGATATTCTTTCTTTTAACTGTTTTAGCTTTGTAACTATAGAATGCTGCATTCTTAGACTGACAAGTATGTAGCAAATTAATTATTTAGTTAACTTAGATGGGATTCATGACTTCACACTACTATACACTCATTGGTCAATAGCTTGTTAACACAAATAGCTAATCAGTCAATTACATGGCAGAAACTAAATGCATTTAGGCATGTAGATGTGGTCAAGACAACAGCTGAAGTTCAAACTAAACATCAGAATGGGGAGGATAGGGATTTAACCCCTTAAGGACCCGGTGTTTTTCCGTTTTTGCATTTTCGTTTTTTCCTCCTTACCTTTAAAAAATCATAACTCTTTCAATCTTTCACCTAAAAATCTGTAATTTTACCCAAAAATCTACAGCGAAACAGAAAAAAAAATCATTGTGAGGCAAAATTGAAAAAAAAAACGCAGTTTTGTAAATTTTGGGGGCTTCCGTTTCTACGCAGTAAATTTTTCGGTAAAAATGACACCTTATCTTTATTCTGTAGGACCATACGGTTAAAATGATCCCCTACTTATATAGGTTTGATTTTGTCGGACTTCTGGAAAAAATCAAAACTACATGCAGGAAAATTTATACATTTAAAATTGTCATCTTCTGACCCCTATAACTTCTATAATGCACTATTTTGGACTTTGCAATTTTTTTGGCGCTTACGCCATTGACCGTGCGGTTTAATTAATGATATATTTTTATAATTCGGACATTTCCGAACATGGCGATACCATATGTTTATTTTTTTATTTATTTACACTGTTTTTATTTTTTTATTTTTTTATGGGAAAAGGGGGGTGATTCCAACTTTTAATAGGGGAGGGGTTAAATGATCTTTATTCACTTTTTTTTTCCACTTTTTTTTTGCAGTGTTATAGATCCCATAGGGACCTATAACACTGCACACACTGATCATTGTTATCCCATAGGGACCTATAACACTGCACACACTGATCTTTTACATTGATCACTGGTTTCTCATAGGAAACCAGTGATCGATGATTTTGCCGCTTGACTGCTCATGCCTGGATCTCAGGCACTGAGCAGTCATTCGGCGATCGGACAGTGAGGAGGCAGGAAGGGGCCCTCCTGCTGTCCTGTAAGCTGTTCGGGATGCCGCGATTTCGCCGCGGCTATCCCGAACAGCTCCCTGAGCTAACCGGCATGGTTTCACTTTCATTCAGGGTTAATAGCGCGCGGCAGCGCGATTAATGCCGCGTGCTATTAGCCACGGGTCCCGGCCGTTGTTAGAGGCCGTGGCCCCGCGTTATAGATCGGGAGCGGAATCAGGGCGTACAGGTACGCCCTGGGTCCTTAACAGGTTAAGTGACTTTGAACCATTGATACAATCCATGCTTTCACGTAATTTACACAAAATTCTGACCCTGCCATCTGAATTCTGCAGCTGGAATTGAGACTCATCAGACCAATGTTCTTCCAGTCTTTCATTGTCAATTTTGGTGCCTGTGTGAATTGTATCCTTAGTTTCTACCTATTCTTAGCTGACAGAAGTGTCTTCTGTTCTTTAAAGGGGTATTCCAGGAAAAAACTTATTTTATATATCAACTGGCTCCAGAAAGTTAAACAGATTTGTAAATTAACGTAATTTATATAAAACCAGTTCTCAAGGTACACTTTGAAAAAAGAAAAAGGATATAAGAAATAAGAGTTGGTCCAGTAAAAGTTAATATATGGTATTTATTGATTACAACAATTATTTAAAATATATAATATAGGACAACCTATTAAACCTCAGCAGGGCCCTTGCATGGGGTATAGGGGTCCAAAAAAATGAGAATGGTAAAATGGAAAAAAGAAAAAGGTAAAACAATTATGTGGAGATAAAATATAATAATAAAATATAATAATGTACTGTATATCGAAAACAGTTATTGTCAGTCTCTGGTGTAAATCAAGTTCATTCGTTTAAAGCGCTTGTTAAAGGGTGCCTGAGATGTTCAGCATTGGAGTGGAAATATACTGTAGTAATGGGCTGGCGATCTGTCACAGTTCATTCATAAATTAGGATACAGATTTGCCGCAATGGTACAGTGTGACAATGTTGGCACAGTTCATGTGACAGTGTATGGATATTGTCACAATTCAATCGTCGGTAGATGATACAGTGTTGCCAAAGGGCTGTGCTGCACTGCAGTATCATACGGCTGTTTGTAATAGAGTTCGGTGCACAGCACCACTCACCGGCTCCTAGGAAGAACAAGACGGGACAGACTGGCATGGCTGGGCAGTCGGCACAGATGGAAAAGTGACTGTCCGGCAGTTGGATAGCTGAGTCCTGGGCTGGCAGGGCTGGCGTCCGGCCTGTTGAGGTAAATGTCCTGGACTCTGGTTTGCCGTTGGATGTTCAGTAGCAATGGAGATGTCATCTCCATTGCTACTGAAGAAAAGGCCCGAGGCCTTGAAACGCATATAGCCATTTGAGAATACACTGTATATCGCTAATCATTCGCAACTGCTGGATGCCCTCTGTGCGGTGACCACCGCTTTACGCGCGCAGATAGCGCTCCGTTCAGACACGAGGACGCCACCACAGATCACCACTCCCGCAACTAGCTCCGGAACATCCAACAGCAAACCAGAGTCCAGGACATTTACCTCAACAGGCCGGACGCCAGCCCTGCCAGCCCAGGATTCAGCTATCCAACTGCCGGACAGTCACTTTTCCATCTGTGCCGACTGCCCAGCCATGCCAGTCTGTCCCGTCTTGTTCTTCCTAGGAGCCGGTGAGTGGTGCTGTGCACCGAACTCTATTACAAACAGCCGTACGATACTGCAGTGCAGCACAGCCCTTTGGCAACACTGTATCATCTACCGAAGATTGACAACATCTACACACTGTTACATGAACTGTGCCAACATTGTCACACTGTACCATTGCGGCAAATCTGTATCCTAATTTATGAATGAACTGTGACAGATCTCCAGCTCATTACTACAGTATATTTCCACTCCAATGCTGAACATCTCAGGCACCCTTTAACAAGCGCTTTAAACGAATGAACTTGATTTACACCAGAGACTGCCAATAACTGTTTTCGATATACAGTACATTATTATATTTTATTATTATATTTTATCTCCACATAATTGTTTTACCTTTTTCTTTTTTCCATTTTACCATTCTCAATTTTTTGGACCCCTATGCAAGGGCCCTGCTGAGGTTTAATAGGTTGTCCTATATTATATATTTTAAATAATTGTTGTAATCAATAAATACCATATATTAACTTTTACTGGACCAACTCTTATTTCTTATATCCTTTTTCTTTTTTCAAATTGTACCTTGAGGACTGGTTTTATATAAATTATGTTTATATACCTTCATACATTTTAATTATAGGCCTTCTTGGGTAAAGGCAACACCTTTAACCTCAGGTACAATCTACTACTAAGTGAGCTACACAAATCTATACATTTCTTTCCCAGATTTGTAAATTACTTCTATAAAAAAAAAACTTAATCCTTCCAATAATTATCAGCTGCTGAAGTTGAGTTGTTCTTTTCTGTCTGGCAACAGTGCTCTCTGCTAACATCTCTGCTTGTCTCGGGAACTGACAGAGTAGAGGTTTGCTATGGGGATTTGCTTCAACTCTGGACAGTTCCCGAGACAAGTGTCATCAGAGAGCACTTAGACAGAAAAGAACAACTCAACTTCAGAAGGTCATAAGTGCTGAAAGGGTTACGTTTTTTTAAAAAGAAGTAGTTCATAAATCTACCTGCACGCTGAGGCCCTCTGCGTTCCTGTTCATTTACCTGTCTGACCCTGCCACCGTGTTCATATAATAAAGAACCTTTTTGAAGCTACCATCTTGGGTGAGTGCCGTCCTCCATTCTTACTACATTTAATTTATAAATTTCTGTTTATCTTTCTTGCCTATGTGTCATCTCGAACCAGTCTGCCTATTCTCCTCTGACAACACCAAGGCATTTTCATTCACACAATTGCAGCTCACTGGATATTTTCTCTTTTCAGACCCTGGAAATGGTTGTGCTTGAAAATCCAAGTAGATCAGTAGTTTCTAAAATACTCAGATCAGTCCATCTGGCACCAACAACCATGCCATGTTTAAAATCCCCTTTCTTTCTCATTCTGAAGCTCTGTTTGAACTTCAGCAAGTTGTCTTGACCATGTGTACATGCCTAAAGGCATTGCGTTGCTGCCATGTGATTGGTTGATTGGCTATTTTTGATTAAAAGTAATTGAACAGATGTAGCTAATAAAGTGGCAAGTGATTGTATATTACTTTGTATTTTTATATGTAAATATTTCATATGAAACTCATAATAAACGGTTTATTTTGCACTTAAAGGGGTACTCCGGTGGAAAACTTTTTTTTCAGAGCAGGAGAGGTTTTATGGGGATTTTCTCCTACTCTGGACAGTTCTTAAAATGGAGCAGAGAGCACTGTGCTTGTGATGTCAGCAGAGAGCTCTGTGTTCCAAAAAGAAATGAATTTCCTCTGTAGTATTTAGCAGCTAATAAGTACTGGAAGGATTAAGATTTTTTTTAACAGAAGCAATTTACAAATCTGTTTAACTTTCTGGCACCAGTTGATTTACAAACAAAACCTTTTTCCACCGGAGTACCCCTTTGAAAAATCAATGTCATATATTCAGACATAGTAAAAGAAAACAAAGCATAGATTTGGTGTAATATTGTTGCCTGTACGCAGGATGTAATTGTAATGTTCTCTTCAGCCTAAATACGTTCCTATCACTCACTCACCTGTCAGTAGGGTGAAATGACAAGGACTTGTAATAGTTATGAATGCCGGAGTCATGTACTTTGCTTTTACTCCATCATCGCTCATAGTATCCAGATTGGGGGTATCAACATCTTGGTCATAGTTCCAACGGAATCCATCAAAAGAGATGAGCAAAAGTTTATGGGGGGCCTTATTTCTTGGGTGTAAAGGGATCGATGAACCCAGCGCCAGCAAAGTTAAGATCACTGCACAGGACGTCAACATCTTAATGGGAGCTGAGAAAGACTGATCCATGAGCTCGGTGCATATATTTATAATGTGCGAGAACAAAGTTTGTCCAGATATCTTATCGGAGAAAAATCTTTACAATGTACAGGGATCAATAACAAGCTGGCGTCTACAGTTCACAAGTTTTTTTTTGTTTATGGCTTTAATATGAATAATTATCATGTGACCTCTTCCTTGTTATACTTCTTTTATGTAACAATAAAATAATTATTACTCGCAACGCTTAACCTTTTTACATTTGTTTGTTTTTATCGTTATTGTTACTACAAAAAAGTAGACTAAAACCTAACATTTATTAGTTGCCAAATTAGTCTCAGTTATCACAATTGATAAGCAAAGGACATATGTATCAGCCTAGCCATCTCTGGCCCTAGCCCCGTGACTCAGGGTGGGACAACTGGTGGGGGTGGAGGAAGAGCCTTTAAAGGGGTACTCCACATTTTGTTCCGAATGCAGGGTGCGGGCTATGGAGGTTGTGACGTCATGCATACGCCCTCTAGTGACGTCATGCTATACCCGCTCAATGCAAGTCTATGGGAGGGGGCGTGGCAGCTGCCACGCCCCCTCCCATAAACTTGCATTGAGGGGACGTGGCATGGCGTCACTAGGGGGCGTTGCCGTGACGTCACAACCCCCGTAACCCGCACCCAGCGTTCGGAACAAAATGTTTTGGATGCTGGGACAGTGGAGTATCCCTTTAAAGTCCTACTCTAACCCTATATTGACGAATGCTAGACAGAGTGATCGTCCTAAAAAGGACGGCCCTTCACAGGAACCTTCCTTATTGTACTGTCAGTCTCTACCATGAGCTAACTCACTTACTAGCATAAACAGACTGGTAATAGTACTATGCCCCACTGTGAGAGACTATAAAGTGCATATAAGAGTGCAAAAGAGATATACAGCATCACCGACATCCAATTTTGGCATCTTATTCTATTTGTATCATGCATTTCCTTAAATGGGCAATGTCATCATTAAACATGATTTTTTATATTTGATTCCTTATGCCAAATAAATAACTTTTGTAATTGGCTTCCATAAAAAAAAAAAAATATATATACATTTTATGTTAGCTTTTCAGCTGTATACTTCTGGCCACCAGGGGTCTCCCTTCTTGGCCAGAACGCATAACATCTCAGATTTTGGTCTCCTGCTTGTAATGGCAGAAGACCAAACTCAGGAAGTGTTTCTCTGCACTGAACTTGATTGACAGCTGCATAGAGCCTCACTGAAAGATACACAGAGCCTGAGGTCTTCTATTCATCACAGCACTGCAACCATGTGAGGGCGGAAGTGGTCTCCCAGCAGGCTTCAGTGATGTCATGCTTGCTGGGAAATGGCCATTTTTCTCCTGCTGGGAAATTGCACTATGTGAGCAAGAATAAAGGTATGATACACAGCTTTTTAAAGCTCTGAAATGTTTTTGAAGGGTGGGAGGAGTGTTAGGAGTAGTTTGGGAACATAGCCTGAGGTAGTTTTGAAAAGTTTATTTGGGGACAGGTGCCCTTTAACTTTTGTGTATTTGCCAGATGATTAATATTGTACATGCTAAGCGCCTGCTATAGTCTAGTGTACTGGAGCTTAAATGGCATATAGGGCATTGTGCAATATTTATCTCAGTGGATATCCATTTATTTATTTATTAAAGTTCCAGTGCAGGGCCGTCCTTTTTAGGATGATCACTCTGTCTAGGGTTAGTCAATCTAGGGGTAGAGTATGGTTTTAAAGGGGTACTCCACTGCCCCAGCGTCCAAAAAATTTTGGTCCGAATGCTGGGTGCGGGCTACAGGGGTCGTGATGTCACAGTCACGCCCCCTAGTGACGCCATGCCACGTCTCCTCAATGCAAGTCTATGGGAGGGAGCGTGGCAGCCGCCACGCCCCCTCCCATAGACTTGCATTGAGGGGGCGTGGTGTGACATCACTAGGGGCGTGTGTATAACATCACGACCTCTATAGCCCGCACCCTGCATTCGGAACAAATTGTTCCGGTCACTGGGGCAGTGGAACACCCCTTTAAAGGCTCCTCCGCCACCCCCATCAGTTGTCCTACCCAGTGTCCCACCCTAAGTCACGGGGCTAGGGCCAGAGATGGCTAGGCTAATACAAATGTCCTTTGCTTATCAATTGTGATAACTGTGACTAATTTGGCAGTAAGAGTATCTGCTTGCACCTGATTGTTTTTATGTGTTTATCACGTGTTTTTTGTATTTTGCGCACCAGTGTGAATTTACCATCTGTCCAGCTTTGAGAGGAAAATTTTAATGGTACAAATTAATGTTAAAGGGGTACTCCGGTGGAAAACTTTTTTTTTTTTTAATGAAATGATGCCAGGAAGTTAAACTGATATGTAAATGACTTCTATTAAAAAATCTTTACCCTTCCAGTACTTTTTAGCAGCTGTATACTACAGAGGAAATTCTTTTCTTTTTTAATTTCTTTTTTGTCTTGTCCACAGTGCTCTCTGCTGACACCTGATGCCCGTCCAGAGCATGAGAAAAATCCCCATTGCAAACCTATGCGGCTCTGGACAGTTCCTGACACGGACAGAGGTGTCAGCAGAGAGCACTGTGGACAAGACAAAAAAGTTAAAAATGAAAATAATTTTTTATAGAAGTCATTTACAAATCTGTTTTACTTTCTGGCACCAGAAATAAATAAAAATGTTTTCCACCGGAGTACCCCTTTAAGTTTTAGTCTAGTCTACTTTTTCGCTTGAAGTGTTGGTGGGCGGACTTGGATATCTTTGATTTTCTTGCTTGCGTTAATACAGGTAAGTAACACCCATCTGAATTTCTCTAAAGTTTTCTGTTCACAAATTTTTGATAATTCTGAGCTATCCTTATGGGAAGGCTATGCAAGAAGCTCTCAACATCTTCTCTACTATTTTATAGGGTTTAATGGAGAAAATATAGTGTAAGAAGGCAGCTCTATCAACTAGCCAGAAAAACTAAACAAAAAATGCTTGATGAAAATATAAACAATATGCCAGTTCACAGACAGACATATTCAGCCTTCATAGAGTAAGATGCTATAAACGCTCCCAAGTGGCGATGCTAATTGACATACTAGATATAAAATCCTAAATTTAAAGGAGTATTCCAATATCAGAAAATTGTATACAATTAAAACTATCACCTCAATACATATAACTTAGTAATATAGTGTTATCACAAATTCTACTCCCGGCAGGAGGTTATGTAGTCCTCATATTGTCAGTGTGGTGTTGTCTTCAGCTGTTGACTCCTCCCTCTTTCCCAAGACAAGACATCATCATCTGTTGTCTCTTAAGTTTGGCTGAATCTTGTCTCTGAACTCTAGCTCATGGCCATAAATGTTGGCACCCCTGAAATTTTTCAAGAAAATGAAGTATTACTCACAGAAAGGGATTGCAGTGACACATGTTTTGCTATACACATGTTTATTCCCTTTGTGTGAATTGGAACTAAACCAAAAAACGGAGGAAAAAAAAGCATAATGTCACACCAAACTCCAAAAATTGGCTGGACAAAATATTGACACCCTTAACTTAATATTTGGTTGCGCACCCTTTGGAAAAAATAACTGAAATCAGTCGCTTCCTACAACCATCAATAAGCTTCTTCCACCTCTCAGCCGGAATGTTGGACCACTCTTTCTTTGCAAACTGCTCCAGGTCTCTCTTATTGGAAGGCGCCTTTTCCCACCAGCAATTTTAAGATCTCTCCACAGGTGATCAATGGGATTTAGATCTGGACTCATTGCTGCCACTTAAGAACTCTCCAGTGCTTTGTTTCTATCCCTTTCTGGGAGATTTTTGGGGTCATTGTCCTGCTGGAAGACACAAGATCTTGGATGCAAACCCAGCTTTCTGACACTGGGCTGTACAGTGCGACCCAAAATACGTTGGTAATTCTCAGATTTCATGATGTCTTGTACACATTCAAGGCACCCAGTGCCAGAGGCAGCAAAGCAACCCCAAAACATCATTGGACCTCCACCATATGTCACTGTAGGTCTTGTGTTCTTTTCTTTGTAGGCCTCATTCCGTTTTCGGTAAACAGTAGAATGTTGTGCTTTACCAAAAAGCTCTATCTTGGTCTCATCTGTCCACAAGACGTTTTCCCAGAAGGATTTTGGCTTACTCAAGTTCATTTTGGCAAAATGTAGTCTTGCTTTTTTATGTCTCTGTGTGAGAAGTGGGGTCCTCCTGGGTCTCCTGCCATAGCGTTTCATTTCATTTAAATGTCAATAGATAGTTCGCACTGACACTGATGCTCCCTGAGCCTGCAGGACAGCTTAAATACATTTGGAACTTGTTTGGGGCTGCTTATCCACCATCAGGACTATCCTGCGTGGAATTTTTCTCTTCCGTCCATGCCCAGGGAGATTACACTGCCATGGGTTACAAACTTCTTGATAATGTTGCGCACTGTGGACAAAGGCAAATCTAGATCTCTGGAGATGGACTTGTAACCTTGAGATTGTTGATATTTTTCCACAATTTTGGTTCTCAAGTCCTCAGACAGTTCTCTTCTCCTCTTTCTGTTGTCCATGCTTAGTGTGGCACACACAGACACACAATGCAAAGACTAAGTGAACTTCTCTACTTTTTATCTGCTTTCAGGTGTGATGTTTTTATATTGCCCACACCTGTTATTTGCCCCAGGTGAGTTTAAAGCTTCACATGCTTGAAACAATCTTATTTTTCACAATTTGGAAAGGGTGACAATAATTTTGGTGTGACATTATGTCCAATTTGCTTTTTTTCCTCCCTTTTTTGGTTTAGTTCCAATACACACAAAGGTAATAATCATGTGTATAGCAAAACATGTGTTACTGCAATCCTTTTCTGTGAGAAATACTTCATTTTCTTGAAAAATTTCAGGGGTGCCAACATTTATGGCCATGACTGTATCTTCATGCTTATGCAGGATTTAAAAAGAAAAGAACTTTAAGTGTATTATACAGCAGCTAATAAGTACTGGAAGGATTGTGATTTTTTTTTTATAGAGATAATTTACAAATCTGTTTAACTTTCTAGCACCAGTTGATTTAAATGTAAATGTTTTCAGGTGGAGTGCCCATTTAAAGGGGTATTCCAGGAATTGTTTTATTTGACTATGCTACTGAGGCTGTAAGATTAGTGTAGTTTATAATATAGTGTCTGTTAGTGTTATAACGGCATAGGCCATAGTCGAATTTGCGATATTTCGCGCATATATGGACGAATATTCATCATATATTCGGCCTTTTTTTTTACTATGCGCCATAAAATTTGCATGCGCATAAAGTGATAAAAGAGCTAAAAGAAGAGAGGGGTCAATATGCGTGAAAATTTGCATATGCGAATTTTCGGGTGCCCGCCAGTCTGACACAGTAACTAGTATTGGAACCTTGTTTACACCACAAGCTGGAAGCAGGGAGGGATGACCACTGGGATGTGTACTGTGAAAAAAATGCGAATATTCGTAATTCCGAATATTTTGTGCTATATTCGCAATATTCGGGAATTCGCGAATATGCAATATTCACGACAAATATTCGCATTGCGAATATTCGCATTGCCCAACACTAGTGTCTCTACCTGTGTTTCATGGTGATCTTTGCCCCAAGGTTTATTTTTAACAGCATACAAAATCAGTGTTGTCTCAGGTTTTCCAGGTTGCAGTGCGGCCCGAGACATTACATCACAAGTCAGGTGATGAAAGGAGCCTATCTGCTTCAATGGGTGTAGCGACCAATGGGTGGGGGAGAAAATCATTCTCCACAGGGCTGCAGGGAGTAGTAGCTCAGGTGTGGTGCAAAAGGTTGGGAGGTTGATGTGTGAGAGAGGGAAAAGTGAACTCACACTTACAATTAAGGGATCATGGGACTTGTAGTTGGAAGCAGGGAACTAGAACAGGAAATTTTCATAAAAATAAAGCAGCAGCGTTATAGTGGAATCACAAAACAGCCATTTAGCCCCAAGACAAGCACAGATCCTTCCTAAGCATGTCCATTACAGTCTGGCAGGTAAGTACTAGAGTCACCTTACATAGTTACATAGTTAGTACGGTTGAAAAAACATACATCCATCAAGTTCAACCAGGGAATTGAAGGGTAGGGGTGTGGCGCGATATTGGGGAAGGGATGGGATTTTATATTTCTTCATAAGCATTAATCTTATTTTGTTCCAGGAATGTATCTAACCCTGTTTTAAAGTTAATTTTTCCTGCTGTGACCAGTTCCTGAGGTAGACTGTTATCCTTAGGGTGGATAACCCCTTCAATACACTTTCTTTATATCCCGACCCTAAAATATAACTTTTATTGGTGTTTTAGAAACAGTACTGGTATAACCAAAAATGTAAAACATCAGTGTCACCAATCACTGATAGTTATATAATATCACTGTATTTACTATCACTTGGGCTCACGACCCATAGAAAATGTGCTTTTACATCATATATCACCGTTTTGGCTGAAAACCAAACAACAGATGTTACCAATGGACCAGCAACACAGGCTTACTAAAAGGTCAGGCACATAGCTCACCTGACATGTTTTGCTTCTCAGAGCTTCATCAGAGGTTAGTCACTGAGTGTGTTCAGACCATTAATGAACTTGCCCGCTGTTAGTATTGTGAGTGTATAGTGTATAGTGGAACCTTTTTATGTCTTTTTATGTGTATACCCTGAGCATAAAGGAAAAAAATGGTATCTAAACATAGCCACAGCTTGCCTGTGAGTCTGCTTTTAGGCTTTGTTTCTGAGGATGATGTTACCCATAGAGTGGGTGGCAAAAAGATTTTGTGATCTTAAAATTTGTATGGGCTGTTTTGTTATTTTTTATTCAATATACCTTGTTCAATCTAATGTCTAATCAATGTCACATTATGTATTTTGGAGGCTCAGCAGTTTTGAGGTGTGCTCCAAGGGATTTTTGTGCTATATGCTGATTGGTTTAGAATAATTGTTGTCAGGTATGTCAGTAAAGATCAGTTTTTCGTATTTGGGATCCACAGTTTCTGGCAAAATTGGTAATTTTCTGATGTCTTGGTCATCATTTATTTAGTTGTGATGATCTTAAAGGGGTACTCCGGTGAAAATCTTTTTTCTTTTTCTTTTTTCTTTTTAAATCAACTGGTGCCAGAAAGTTAAACAGATTTGTAAATTACTTCTATTAAAAAAATCTTTACCCTTCCAGTACTTTTTAGCAGCTGTATGCTACAGAGGAAATTCTTTTCTTTTTGAATTTCTTTTTTGTCTTGTCCACAGTGCTCTCTGCTGACACCTGATTCCCGTAGCAGGAACTGTCCAGAGCAGGAGAAAATCCCCATAGCAAACCTATGCTGCTCTGGACAGTTCCTGATATGGGCAGCAGGCGTCAGCAGAGAGCACTGTGGACAGGACAAAAAATTAATTCATAAAGAAAAGAATTTCCTCTGTAGTGTAAAGCAGCTGATAAGTACTGGAAGGGTAAAGATTTTTTTAATAGAAGTTATTTACAAATCTGTTTAACTTTCTGGCACCAGTTGATTTTAAAAAAAAAAAATTTCCACAGGAGTACCCCTTTAATAGGCAGAGAAATACTGAGCAGTCACCTCTAAGTGCACCCTCATTGCCGCTTGCCAATTTTGTAAGCACCTTCTCTCTGAATTCTATCTAATGGACATCTTGTTTTATGTCTTACTGGTCTTTTGCTATTGGTTATTGTAACGGTCCGGACAGGTGACTGGAGGTGGATCCACTGGACCAGAGGAGTGATGGCGTGGGCCGTACCCAGGGAACGGAATCTAAGGAGCTACTGGTCTTCACCAGAGCCCGCCGCAAAGCGGGATGGTCTTGCTGCGGCAGGTAGCCCCCAGGTCGTTCCACCAGATAGCGACTCAACCCCTCTGGTTGCTGAGATAGGCGCGGTACAGGAGGAACGGACAGAAGCGTAGTCAGATGTAGCAAAGGTCAGGGCAGGCGGCACAGGTTCAGAAGCGGTAGTCACTAGCAACAGGTCTAGGCAGGCAGCAAAGGTTCAGAGGCGGTGGTCACGGGCAAGGGTCGGCAACAGGCAGGGAACACTTTAATAATGGGAACGCTTTCTCTGAGGCACGAGGCACAAAGATCCGGCGAGGGCAGGAAGGGGCTGGAGACTTTTATAGACAGTAAGGGCCAAGCACCAATCAAGGGTGCGCTGGCCCTTTAAATTTCATGAAGCCGGCGCGCGCGCGCCCTATGGAGTGGGGCCGCGCACGCCAGGAGGAAGAGGCAGCGCAAGGGGACGGGACCGCGGGTAAGAGGACTCAGGATGCGGCGTGTGTGCGGGGACCGTCCGCCACACTAACCGCATCCCCGACGGAGGAAATCATGCGCTCCCGGTCAGCGTATCTGACCGGGACGCGCAGGGAAGCCGCAGACTGGGGCAGAGGCAGCGAGCGCTATGATCCCGAATACGGCTGAGTGCGGGCGCCGCGATTAAGCCCCACCCACCCCTCCTCCCAGCCGTATACGGGAACCGTAATTACAAACCGTAGGGTGAACCCAGCCTTACCCTGAACTTTATACTGAAAAAGTAATTTGCAATCTGTGATCTGCAAGAAAATATTCGTCACATTTAGATTTTTAAACTGTCCCTTTTGTCGGGACCACGACCACTTTAACCCGTGGCCACACCCCCTTTTCAGGATTTTCTTGTAAAATGGAGGGTTTTGGGGTTTTTTGGTCACAAAATTCGTCACATTCGACACAATTTGTGTGCAAAACCCGACAAAAAAGAGTCGGGATCACTCCAGAAGGATTTTTTCCAGCAGTACAACAAAATCAAACCTATATAAGTAGGGTATCATTTTAATCGTATGGACCTATAGAATAAAGAAAAGGTGTCATTTCTATCAAAAAATTTACTGTGTAGAAACGGAAGCCCCCAAAAATTAAAAATGGTGTTTTTTGTTCAATTTTGTCGCACAATGATTTTGGGTAAAATAACTGATGTCACTGCAAAGTAGAATTGGTGGTGCAAATAAAAAGCCATCATATGGATTTTTAGGGTTATGATTTTTAAAATGAGGAAAAAACTAAAGTTCAAAAACGGAAAAACACTTGGTAACACTAAGGGGTTAATAGGGTACTCTGCCCCTAGACATCTTATCCACTATCAAAAGGATAGGGGATAAGATGTCTGATTGTGGGGGTCCCGCAGCTGGGACCCCCAGTAATCTCTGTGCAGCACCTAGCTTTCGTTTAGAACGCGGGTGTGGGTGGCAGGGGTCGTAACATCACGTCACACCCCCTAAATGCAAGTTTATGGAAGGGGCCATAGACTTGTATTGAGGGGGCATGGCGAGACGTCAGGAGGGGCATGGTCATGATGTCACGACCCCCTGTTGCCCGCTCCAAGTGTTAGGAACAAGATGTTCCGAACTCTGGGGCAGCGGAGTACCCCTTTAAAACATGGCTAGCGATTATCAACCAAATCCAGAAGGAAATGGACCCACACATCAGTCAAAGAGCAAAAGAAAAAGTGACAATTAAAGGGGTACTCCCGTGGAAAACTTTTTTTTTTTTTTAATCAACTGGTGCCAGAAAGTTAAACAGATTTGTAAATTACTTCTATTAAAAAATCTTAACCCTTCCAGTACTTTTTAGGGGCTGTATACTGCAGAGGAAATGCTTTTCTTTTTGGATTTCTCTTCGGTCACGACCACAGTGCTCTCTGCTGACCTCTGCTGTCCATTTTAGGAACTGTCCAGAGCAGCATATGTTTGCTATGATGATTTTCTCCTGCTCTGGACAGTTCCTAAAATGGACAGCAGAGGTCAGCAGAGAGCACTGTGGTTGTGACAGAAGAGAAATCCAAAAAGAAAAGCATTTCCTCTGTAGTATACAGCCCCTAAAAAGTACTGGAAGGATTAAGATTTTTTTTATAGAAGCTATTTACAAATCTGTTTAACTTTCTGGCACCAGTTGATTTAAAAAAAGTTTTTCACTGAAGTATCCCTTAAAGGGACACAGACCTAAAACTTTAATGACAAGACCAATTGAAAAAAGTAAAGTAAAGGAGGGGGGGCAGCATTGGTTACAAATTCTATTTAAGAAATAGGGCAGACTAGAAAGTCTAATCATGCACCAGATTATGTGGCTCAGGCTGTTTGTTTAACCTGGTGCTAAAAAATGTTATGCCACGACTTTTTGGCAGCTGACAATGAATATCAGACCAAGCCATGAGGGGGAAAGAACTGCCTGTTTGTTTCCATCCGTTATCTAAAAGGAGCCTAACACATAAAAGTGCCCAGATATGATATATTTCATAAGATTATCGTATTATTCTATTACACACCACACTGATGGCCGTCCTGATTACAACACACTCCAGCTCTATCAGTATTTCACCATCTAACGTTCTTTCAAGAAGGTGAGGTCAGCGAGGACAAATACGATAAAATACTGATAAAACAAAAAATGTAAGTAATATTATCACGCTTTCCGACAATCTTAAATTCCTCAAACCTTCATTTTGTTTGCTATTAAAATGATGTTTGTTTTTCGTCTTTTATCTTGAGATAATCCGAGGACTATTACTTAGAAGCAACCTTTGCCAAAGATACCATAAAAACACTGATAAATGGACCATGGAGAAAGATTATAAAGCCTTCCTTATCATTTTTGTTTTCTATCCGAAGCATGGTTACTAGCCACACTAAGTGAAAAATAAACTAAACAAGGAGAAAGTGGAAAGGAAAGATAAAGAAAGGGAAAAGAACAATAGTAAGTAAAAACTAAAATAAACAACCAAAAAACATAAACAATTGTCCTTTCTAAAGCCCAATTTGGGGTATAATGTCATTGAATACAAAGTGAACTATAATGTACATTTTATCTATCCTAAAAACTAAGGTTGAGATGGACGCCTATAGTGAACCTACCCTACAGCCAGTACAGGGCAGGTACGAGTCCACCATGAAGATGCTGGACAGATGTTTTATCATGTGATTTCTAGGATGATGATGATAAGATGGAGACACAACCTAGAAAGCCATAGGAAGGTAGAAAAAGCTCCTCCCAGGACAGTACATATGGACAAGATAGAGCTTGGACTCTTACCGTCTAATCCGGGCCGGGGATCTGCTCGCCTCGTGTTCATATGTTCAAGACAAAATAACTTATAATATCACTTACAACGATGAGGAAGGTGCAGCCATCACATGGACATCGCCAACATGTAAATGTCTGGATTGTACCACAGCACAAGGAAAAGAAGGACAACCCTGGTAACCAATAGACTTGCACTACGTTGGCATCTCCAGCAGCTCTCGGTGAGGAGCATAATGCCCCATTCACAAATGTTTTTACAGGATATCCTCAGAACATGTAGTTGTGCTTCTCATGAGATGCCGCTATCCCAGGAATGGGGGGGGGGGGGGGACTTCACTCCATGCCGGATAACTGGTGAATCAGGGCAGAGGCTTGTGACATCACGGTCACGCTCTGCTCGTGACGCCACGGCCATGCCCCCTCAATGCAAGTCTTTGGGAGGGGGCGTGACGGCCGTCACGCCCCCTCCCATAGACTTGCATTGAGGGTGTGTGGCCATGACGTCACGAGCAGAGCGTGACTGTGATGTCATGTGCCTTCGGTGCTGAACCCGACACTCTAAACGAACGCCGGCTGCAGTGCGGAGATCGCGGGGGATAGGGGATAAGATGTCTAGGGGTGGAGTACCCCTTTAAGAGCAAGTAACCAAGTATGATGGTGAAGATTTGCTCACACCTTGCAAGTGAGAGAAGACACATGCACATTGGCCATATGCAAAGTCTATCTAAGTTTATTTTATGTTATCTCTCCAATTTATTGTTCCCTGCAAATCAGTTGTAAACCTGATAAAATATTACATAAAGGACAAGACAGGACACTGGAGATAAGTTCTGGAATCATTGAGTCATGATCATAGACAAGGTCAGACAATATTAATGATAACTCTCTCTATCTGCTTAGATCATCAAAAGCAGAATCTTCTAGACATGGTTTATCTTACCTGAAAGATACATTACTGTATTAGAAATGGTTAAGGCAGGGCGAAAATGTATGCCCTGTGCCCGCTCTCATTCTATGACATAGTGGGATGGTCCCGGCCAGGGGTGTAACTATAGAAGGTGCGGAAGTAGTAGTCGCAACACCAGTATTAAAAATGGTACATGGTAGACATGGGGCCCTGTTACAGATTTAGTCTTGGGGCCCAGAAGCTACAAGTTACACCTCGGCTGCTGATAACGTGGCTAATGTAGAACATCACAGATAGGAGTAATGTCTGGCATTAACTCATTAGACGTCGCAATCAATGTTGAATGTAAAAAATATGATCCCAGCAGAAATTGTGAGGTCCCGATCAGCTGAAAGGACAGCAGGAGGGCCCTTACCTGTCTCCTGTAGTCCAATCGGCGCTCCAATGCTACAGAAAGCCATGGCAGCCTGGAACAATGGAGCACCAATAACACTGATCAAAGCTGTGCTATGGCACAGCATTGTTTAGTGTATGCAATCTACAGATTGCATGTAATAGTCTCTTATGGGGACTAAAAAGTAGTGTAAAAAAGGTAAAAACAATTTAATTAAGCCCCTTCCCTAATAAAAGTTTTAATCACCCCCCAGTCCCATAAACACATGTGGTATTTCTGCGCACGTAATTGTCCGAATTATTAAATGGTACCAATAAAAAAGATCCTGTGCAAAAAATTAGTTCTCATACAACCCTATGTACAGAAAAATACACTGCTCAAAAAAATAAAGGGAACACTAAGATAACACATCCTAGATCTGAATGAATGAACTAATCGTATTAATTACTTTCGTCTTTACATAGTTGAATGTGCTGACAACAAAATCACACAAAAATTATCAATGGAAATCAAATTTATCAACCCATAGAGGTCTGGATATGGAGTCACACTCAAAATCAAAGTGGAAAACCACACTACAGGCTGATCCAACTTTATGTAATGTCCTTAAAACAAGTCAAAATGAGGCTCAGTAGTGTGTGTGGCCTCCACGTGCCCATATGACCTCCCTACAATGCCTGGGCATGCTCCTGATGAGGTGGCGGATGGCCTCCTGAGGGATGTCCTCTCAGACCTGGACTAAAGCATCCGCCAACTCCTGGACAGTCTGTGGTGCAACATGGCGTTGGTGGATAGAGCGAGACATGATGTCCCAGATGTGCTCAATCGGATTCAGGTCTGGGGAAAGGGTGGGCCAGTCCATAGCATCAATGCCTTCCTCTTGCAGGAACTGCTGACACACTCCAGGCACATGAGGTCTAGCATTGTCTTACATTAGGAGGAACCCAGGGCCAACCGCACCAGCATATGGTCTCACAAGGGGTCTGAGGATCTCATCTCGGTACCTAATGGCAGTCAGGCTACCCCTGGCAAGCACATGGAGGGCTGTGCGGCCCCCCCAAAGAAATGCCTCCCCACACCATTACTGACCCACCGCCAAACCGGTCATGCTGGAGGATATTTCAGGCAGCAGAACGTTCTCCACGGCGTCTCCAGACTCTGTCACGTCTGTCACATGTGCTCAGTGTGAACCTGCTTTCATCTGTGAAGAGTACAGGGTGCCAGTGGCGAATTTGACAATCTTGGAGTTCTCTGCCAAATGCCAAACGTCCTGCACGGTGTTGGGCTGTAAGCACAACCCCCACCTGTGGATGTCAGGCCCTCATACCACCCTCATGGAGTCTGTTTCTGACCATTTGAGTGGCACATGCACATTTGTGGCCTGCTGGAGGTAATTTTCCAGGGCTCTGGCAGTGCACCTCCTGCTCCTCCTTGCACAAAGGCAGAGGTAGCGGTCCTGCTGCTGGGTTGTTGCCCTCCTACAGCCTCCTCCACATCTTCTGATGCACTGGTCTGTCTCCTGGTAGCACCTCCATTCTCTGGACACTACGGTGACAGACACAGCAAACCTTGTCACAGCTCGCATTGATGTGCCATCTTGGATGAGCTGCACTACCTGAGCCACTTGTGTGCGTTGTAGACTCTGTCTCATGCTACCACTAGAGTGAAAGCACCGCCAGCATTCAAAATGACCAAAACATCAGCCAGGAAGCATGGGAAATGAGAAGTGGTCTGTGGTCACCACCTGCAGAACAACTCCTTTATTGGGGGTGTCTTGCTAATTGCCTATAATTTCCACCTGTTGGCTGTTCCATTTGCACAACAGCATGTGAAATTGATTGTCAATCAGTGCTGCTTCCTGAGTGGACAGTGCGATTTCACAGAAGTGTGATTGACTTGGATTCAGTGTAAAAGAGTTATAGGGGCAGAGAAGGACAGTTTTAAGCATATACATTTTTGAACAAAAAGTTATAATTTTTGGAAAGTAGTAAAACAAATTAAAACCTGTATACATTTGGTATTGTCGTATGAACCTACAGAATAAAGATTACCTGTCTATCCACTGGACCACCAGGGATGGTTTAAATGTCCCTTTAGATGCTGCTGTCAACTTTGACAGCGGTGATCTAAAGGGTTAAAAGCCGTCCGCGGCAATCGCCGCATGTCGGCTGTTAAGCTATTAACACTGGCCCCCAGCTACAGGAATCAACTTGAGGCTAGCCAGTATGATGCGGGCTCGAGTTGGGAGCCCACGCCATACAATGGTTGCCAACTCAGGATGAGCCGGCTCATCCTTAGATGGCAACTGGTTAATACTGGTCACTAGAAGTTCAACATGGCACCTCATGGCAAAGAACTCTCTAAGGATCTGAAAAAAAGAATTGTTGCTCTACATAAAGATGGCCTAGGCTATAGAAATATAGCCAAGACACTAAAAGGGTCCATACAGAGAAGTTGAGTGCATGTGCTCATTGTCATATCTAGAAAATGTCTTTGGGAAAAAGACATACAGTATAAGTGCTGCCAGCATTGCTGCAGAGGTTGAAGGGGTGGTCGGTCAGTCTGTCAGTGTTTAGACCACACTACATCAAATCGGTCTGCACAAGAAAGCCTACAAACAGTTTGCTAAAGACAAGCAAGCAGACTAAGGACATGGATTACTGGTACCATGTCCTGAGGTCTGATAAGACCAAGATAAACTTATTTGGTTCATATGGTGTCAAGCATGTGTGGTGGCAACCAGGTAAGGAGTACAAAGACAAGTGTGTCTTGCCTACAGTCAAGCATGGTGATGGAGTGTCATGGTCTGGGCCTGCATGAGTCCTGCTGGAACTGGGGAGCTACAGTCCATTGAGGAAACCATGAATGCCAACATGAGCTTTAACGTACTAAAGCACAGAATCATCTCCTCGCTTTGGAGACTGAGCCGCAAAGCATTATTCCAACAAAATAAGGACCCCAAACACAGCACCAAGATGAATTTGGTGTTAGAAAGGATAGATGGCTGACACTATATTCAAATCCCCACTGGTCCCCTGGCAACCTGTGAAGCTCTGGTGAACTCCTTGCCCAAGAGGCTTAAAGGGGTACTCCGCTGCTCAGTGTTTGGAACAAACTGTTCCGAACGCTGGAGCTGGCGCCGGGAGCTCCTGATGTCATAGCCCCGCCCCCTCATGATGTCACCCCCCACCCCCTCAATGCAAATGTATGGGAGGGGGCATGACGGCAGTCATGCCCCCTCCCATAGACTTGCATTGAGGGGGCCGGGCGTGACTTCACGAGAGGGCAGGGCTATGACTTCACGAGCTCCCGGCGCTGGCTCCAGCGTTCGGAACAGTTTGTTCCAAATGCTAAGCAGCGGAGTACCCCTTTAAGGCAGTGCTGGAAATTAATGGTGGTCACACAAAATATTGACACTTTTGGCCCAATTTGGACACATACATATATCATGTGCTATGCTTTATTATTTTTGTCAGTAAAATATTCTGCATCATACGTGAATATTATTATATATACAGGTAGCAGCCAGAACTCATTGTCAGTCCATATAGTAAAACACACTTCAATCCAAAAGATTTTTTGTTCCACCTGCATTTATATAGAATATTGCATCATTCCATTTTGTTGAAATATCACAAGTATTGCAAATCACATATTCATCAAGTGCACAGATCTGAGTCCTATATGGAGCAGCTGAACATCACACTCTTCACTCCATAAGGAGCTGGATTCACTCCACGTCCACAGTCAGAGAGACTCACCATGTGAGCAACGAAGACGTTTCAAGGTCCTCCGCCCCCTTTGTCAAGAACTCATTGTTAAACATGGTGGAACACACAAGTTTAATATAATTAGTCTAAATATGGACTTTGCATTAGTAATAAATACTGCCATGATGTCCACACCTCTATTACAGCCTAATTTTTCCCATGCAATCTATACAGTACAGTACAGTGACTCCAATATTGGATTTTTTTTAATTACAATTGGTGAGTACATAACAAATATAACTGTGATGTCCCAGTACGGGATATAGTCCCATACAGTACTTAGGCCCTGTCAGGTTGAGTCCCTCTGTGTCCCAGGGGCTCTCCTGCAGTGTCTCCCCCATTGTGTTATCTGTATATTAGGTGTATTAGGTATAAAGGACCTTTGAGTTAGTCACATGATGTTGTTGTCACATGTTTGTTACCTAGGGAGCACCAGCTAGCCAGGTGACCTGCAGCTTGACCTATGGGCTTCTTTCTTAGCCCCCCTTTATAAGAGGGGCAGCCATTACAATCTCTCTCTTATGACTCCTGCTGAGGAACAGTGAAGACCAGACGTCTCAGAGCCAGTGTCCAGCACATCTGGAGGCCTCAAGCCACCTACAGCCACATGTCAGTAAGTCAAGTCATCTATGTCTACTGTCACTACCTACAGTCAAGTCAAGTCTATAGTCAAGACTATTATAGTCAGCGTGGCTGAGTTGAAGTCTGTTCAAACAGTCCCAGCAAGCTGCAAGGTCCCCTCCGTGTTACTGGCCACCTCTCTGGGATCCTGGCCTAGCTATAAAGACTATTACCATCTGTCTACCTCAGTAAAGCTACCGTTAACCCTAACCTGGTCTTAGACTATTATTACCCTGCCTAACCTAGGGATAGCGGAGCTACCTTCGGGTGGTTACTAAGGAAAACCACACCCTGGTGTCACGAACATTTAGGGGTTTATACCATCTGCCGCTGGGCTACAACATCTGCCCCATACACCTCATTGCACCCCATGGCACACCACATATCTACACCACGTAAACAGCTTATATTACTCTATGAAAGGGGCAACGTATGACCCCCGAAACAAATTGTCATCAGTTTTTATCGCTTTGTTTACTTGAGACAATAAATAGGGGCTTTCCTGCAGATTACCCTGTGGGACCATCATTCCATTGGGATTACTGTTACCTTGCAAGGGTGAATATTCTACATGCTTACCAGAAGGAGGGTGGGTGGGCTAAATAAGACATATTTGCAAAAGACATATAATTTTTTATTTCAAGCATAATTGACCTGGAAATATTACAAGTGATTGAGCTAAAGTCAAAACTACTACATACATTGAAATCTAAAAATGAACATGTTTAGTAAAGGTTTATTCTTACTGTACATATCATGTAACATGGAACAGCAAGGTAAAGTAATGCCCCAATTCATACCTGAGTTCTAAACATATGCCCTCTACAATATGCCTTTATCCCTTCACTAAGACTACAGCACTGTCTAATGCCATGCAGAGGTAGTGGGTAAATAATTTGGGGGGACAAAAAAATAGTTTTTATGGATGAGGAGGGAAAAATATTTAGCGTTTAAAGAAATCAAATATGCACCCGGCTACATCAAAATGAAAGAATTACGTTTTTATAGTAAAGATAATAGCAGAAAGGATATTCATCGTGAACTTGGACTAAGTATAAGGCTGGAAAAATAACTGATTTTACAATGAAAATGCTATATATATATATATATATATATATATATATATATCCATCACCATATCACATTTCTCCGCATGGCTTCAGGTTCCACTTCAGGGTTAAGACCATTTGATTTCAAACTTTTTTCCAATTGGTAAAGAAAGCTCCTTAATCTTCAGAAGCTGAAGAAAGACAATGGAATACATGAATTTTGATGTTTCACATTAGAATAACACATTTTTCATTTTCTTTTTGTTAAAGGGGTACTCCGGTGGAAAATCAACTGGTGTCAGAAAGTTAAACAGATTTGTAAATTATTTCTATTAAAACATCTTTACCCTCACCAGCTGTATGCTACAGAGGAAATTCTTTTCTTTTTGAATTTCTTTTTTGTCTGGTCCACAGTGCTCTCTGCTGACATCTCTGTCCATATAAGGAACTATCCAGAGCAGCATATGTTTCCTATGGGGATCTTCTCCTGCTCTGGACAGTTCCTGATATGGACAGAGGTGTCAGCAGAGAGCACTGTGGACAAGACAAAAAATAAATTCAAAAAGAAAAGAATTTCCTCTGTAGTATACAGCTACTAAAAAGTACTGGAAGTAATAGAAGTAATTTACAAATCTGTTTAACTTTCTGGCACCAGTTGATTTAAAAAAAAAAATTCCACCGGAGTACCCCTTTAAGCTTTACATGCAAGTGTAGTTTCACCAAATGTAGACAACACTCTAGAGCAGTGTTTCTCAAGCGCGGTCCTCAAGTCCCCCCAACAGGTGATATCATTATGGTCGGTGAATCAGGCATCACCACAGTTATATCACCTGCGAAAGACTAAGGACATCCTGATAACATGACCTGTTGGGGGTCTTGAGGACCGAGCTTGAGGAACACTGCTGTAGTGTATTATGGCTCTGAATAACCTCGGAGTTGTACATAAGTGTAATATGGCACCCATAGCCTTATACGGACCAATTCTGTATCTTCATTAGCCTCTCATGTCAAATAGAAATATGCGTAATGTTCATTTCACTCACTGTTTAAGAAACAGAAAGAGGGGCTCGTTTTTTGTTAAAGGGGTACTCCGCTGCTCAGCGTTTGGAACAAACTGTTCCGAACGCTGGAGCCGGTGTCGGGAGCTTGTTATGTCATAGCCTCGCCTCCCCATGACTTCACGTCCCGCCCCCTCTATGGGGGGCTGCCACGCCCCCTCCCATAGACTTGCATTGAGGGGGCGGAGCGTGATGTCATGAGGGGCCGGGCTATGATGCCATGAGCTCCCGACACCGGTTCCAGTGTTCTTAACAGTTTGTTCCAAACACTGAGCAGCGGAGTAGCCCTCTAAGCTATGCCTCTACCCCACCCAAGTTCACCCAACCACAAGCTAAAGAATGTCTATTTTGCTTGGGACCCCCAAATTCCTTCAAACGTCCCTGCTCCCGCAAAACAACTTTGGGGCGAGGGGGCATACACCTAATATCAAAGACTTTCGTGGTGGAGTCATAGGGACTGGGAGGTCTGCATCAAAAGCCATACTGCTGAGTAATTCTTCACTAGAACCAGTATATATCTTCAATATGGTCATATCAAGCAATATACAGTAGCATACAGTGTTTATTTAGCTCTGCAGTGTGTATAAAGTTATATGCTATGTTCATGCGCCAGAATTCTGGCTTTAAAATGCGGAATTTCGGCCATATTGATGCATGCACATTATTCTGCATTTTTCCCATTTTTGCGTAATTTATGCTGAAATTCCACACAAATTCCGCACGAAAAGGAGCTTTTTCATACACTGCTTTTGATAAATTTGGTGGGGAATCCGCATGAATTCACATAATTTCTGCATTTTGTGGAGAAAAAATTAACCCAATTCCCTTTAATGGGTTTCCGGAATTCTGCAAAAATGTAGTGACTTATATTTTTGCGGAATTCTAAATTTTCACTGCGGAACATCTGCAGTGAAAATTCTGCAGTGTTAATGGGATTGCGGAATCACATTGAAGTTAATAAGGCTGTAAACACATGCAGAATTTCCATGCAAATTTCCATGCGAAAAATCTGGCGTGTGAACATAAAGCGGACCTGTAAGGCTGGTGTTGAACACGACAGATTTTTTTGGAAATCTGCCACTGCAAACCAAAGCCAAAAGTGGATCCAGCATGAAAAATGAAGTGTAAGTCCTTCCTTTATATTTCCCATTGCCCTTTAATATTCTTCTGGCTTTTGCTAAAAGATTGCAGTAGCAGCACTCCCAAAAAAATCTGCCATTCTTTCCTTCCTAATCCTTAAAGGGGTACTCCGCCCCTAGACATCTTATCCCCTATCCAAAGGATAGGGGATAAGATGTCTGATCGCGGGGATCGCTGGGACCTCTGCGATCTCTGATGCAGCACCGCAGTCATCTGATGCACGGACTTCGCGCCTGATGACTAGCAATGCAACGCTGACTTCACGGCCACGCCCCCTCGTGACATCACACCCTCCCTCTCAATGCAAGTCTATGGGAGGGGGCGTGATGGCCAACACGCCCCCTCCCATAGATTTGCATCGAGGGGGCTTGGCCATGACATCAAGAGGGGGCATGGTCGTGACGTCACAGGCCTCCGATGCCGCACCCTTGGGTTCCCCTGCGATCTCTCTGCTGCATCCTGCATTCATTTAGAGTGTCGAGTGCAGCGCCGGAGGCTCATGCCGTCGTGGCCATGCCCCGCTCTTAGTGTCATGACCACGCCACCTCAATGACCACGCTCCCTCTCCCATAGACTTGCTTTGAGGGGGTGTGGCCGTGATGTCATGAGCGGGGCATGACTGAGACGTCACGAGCCTCCGCCCCGCATTGCCAGTCATCCGGCAAGGAGCAAAGTTTGCTCCGTGCACCGGATGTCTGGGGTGTCACAGCCGAGATCGCGATCAGACATCTTATTCCTTATCCTTTGGATAGGGGATAAGATGTATAGGGGCAGAGTACCCCCTTTAAATTCAGCATAGAGAAACATTCAGCAATCATGTCAGGGTTACAATGCTCAATGGGTGTCGTGCATGGGACCAAAGTACTAGACTTGTGTCTCTTTATGATTAGTCTAAAGACCGGTTAGGATAGGGCCATTAAAAGTACACATTAAAGGGGTATTCCAGGGGAAAACTTTTTTTTTTTTTTTTTTTAGATCAACTTGCTCCAGAAAGTTAAACAGATTTGGAAATTACGTCTATTAAAAAATCTTAATCCTTCCAATAATTATCAGCTGCTGAAGTTGAGTTGTTCTTATCTGTCTGGAAACAGTGCTCTCTGCTGACATCTCTGCTTGTCTCGGGAACTGCACAGAGTAGAATAGGTTTGCTATGGGGATTTGCTTCTACTGTGGACAGCTCCCGAAAAAATGATAAATATAATAATATTATAAAGACTAAACTACATAGGATACACGATTTATTGTCTGCTTGGAAACATTTTTGTTATAGGACATGTAGTTATTACTTAAGTATTGGGCAAATATATGAATACAGGTTGTTCTGGTTCAAGTATATAAATACCTTTGTTTCTGGAAAGTACTTGAAGTTTTTGGTGTCAGCACCATTAACCCGAACTTCTGAAGGACATTTCGGTACACCAAACACTGCCACCTCCTCCAGCTTCAGTTTTTCTGCTTCACAATTTATTTTTATCACCTCATTCAGAAGAACATTCTGTGGTATAACAAAATAAAAAAGAGTATAAGTCAAGTATCTGCCAACACGTATAACTTACCATTTGAGCTTTTCTGATAATATTTAACCTACATTGTGTGCCATAAAGACAACCATGCTATAATCCCCCTTCTTGTAGGTGTCCAAACTGTCTCCGTCATCCCAGTAGAGATCTCCTTTAGCAAATCCACATGCTGTAAGGGCCACGAGGAGTATGAGGCTGTTCTTGCGCGACTCTTCTGTGGTCATTCCTGGCTCCTGTGGATCACATGTGAGAATACATACAGTATAACAAGAACAAACATCTCGTCATTACAGAAACATATATGTTCATGTGACTAATGGATGCAGCCTAATACAACTTATCCCCTATCCACAGGAAAGGGGATAAGTGTCTGATCCCGGGGAGTCCGACCGCTGGGACCTTCTGTACGGGGCTCCAACTCTGCCGCAGCTCTTCCCATGCAGGAGGCAACATGATGCTGCGGCCGACATGCTCCCTTCATGTATGTCTATGGGAGAGGCGGAGAAGCACCATTTGTGCCTCCCCGCCTCTCGTAGATCTGAATGGAGGGGACGTGTCTGTCAACCTCTTTGTGAGGTCTGCGACATGAGCATTAGCTACACAGAGCCGTGGCAGTGCCGGGTCCCTGTACGGGTTATCAGACACTTATCCTTATCCCTTAGTTGTCTATGGTACTACTTTAAAGGGGTATTCCAGGAATTTTTTTATTTGACTATGCTACAGGGGCTGTAAAGTTAGTGTAGTTCATAATATGGTGTCTGTACCTGTGTGTGACGGTTTTCGCACAATTCTTATGTGATTTTTACCCCAATATTTATTTTTATAAGCATACAAAATGACTGTTGTCTCAGATTTTTCCCAGGTTGCAATGGGGCTGATTTCCCAGGTTGCAATGGGGCTTATGACAGAGAGCCTGCTACAATGGGTGGAGGGATCGCTTGGTGGGAGAGAGATCAATCTGCAACTAATGCAACAGCTGTAGGCACCCTGATTGAAAACCACAGGTCTTTTGAATGGATGCAGCTCATTTATGTTTCAATGGGTGGGGTGGCTGATGTGTAGGAGGGAGGAAGATGGAATTGTGGGATTTTTAGGCAAAGAAGAAAACTCAAAAAGGAAATACCAGTTCACAAAAAGCTAGTCACAGTATTATGGTAATCTCATAACATAGCCATTTAGCCCCAAGACAAGCGCAGATCCTTCCTAAGCATGTCCATTACTGTCTGCCAGGTACGAACTAAAATCACCTTATGGTGGAGAACGCCTTTAAGTATACTATGCAAACAACATACACAGGTTTGTTTTGAAATCCTGTCTATTGTGCCTATGTCCATGGGTCCTGCTGTTAAGAATATCACTGAATGCTGTTTAAAAAAAAGCTCAGGCAAGAGGACAGTCCCCATAATAATGCACAAAAAATAAAAAAAATAAAAAATTGCAATCAGAAAATAGAAATAATTTAGAAAAAAGAACAGGTTTCAGTATCTGGGACTAAACAGGGGAAAAAAAGATGACACATTCCCTTTAAAGCAAGCCGTCTTCTTACATGGGAAGATCAATAGAAGCCTTGCTCTCCACCGTTAAATGTATTAAATGCTATGGCAATATCTGGGGATTCTTTAGGGATTAAATAGGGATAGGTAATGTAGGCAGCAGCCTAGGACAACATTGGGCGCACAATTCATGGATACAATTAAATATATTTCTTTGTACATATAAATAGGGTTGTCATACAGGATTTGTGGTAGAATGGCACTGAAAGAAGTGTGTGTCATAAATAAGAATTTTAGAAAGGGAGGAGAAAAAGGGAACAAAAGACCAGCGCACCCTGTGCCGTTACCTCGTGGGGACAAGAGAAAATGGGGGTGGGAAGTTGCTCACCTTGTTGTGTCGCGCTGCGAGCGCGACACCGTTGTGGGCTTGGTATCGAAATAGTGCGATCCGCGGCAGCCTGTATCCTTCCGTTTCTCGAGATAGTCGAGGCGGTTTTGTCAAGATGCGCGTTCTGTGCCCATGGCAGAGGTCACAGAATAGAAAATCAGATACTCATCTGGCGCTCGCAGGATCCGTCCAGGTGGTCAATAAGGTGAAAGACTACAGGTGTGGTAAAGAGTTCAGTCTTTATTGCTTCACAAAGGACAGACAACGCATTTCGAGGGATCGCCCCTCTTCCTCACCCATGACCTGAGGAAGAGGGGCGATCCCTCGAAACGCGTTGTCTGTCCTTTATGAAGCAATAAAGACTGAACTCTTTACCACACCTGTAGTCTTTCACCTTATTGACCACCTGGACGGATCCTGCGAGCGCCAGATGAGTATCTGATTTTCTATTCTGAGACCTCTGCCATGGGCACAGAACGCGCATCATAAATAAGAATGTAACAGATTGTGTTTTGTGTCGGTGTATTACCTGTGCAGGTATAATGTAACCACCTCGAATGTGTATATTTATAGTGTCCAACGGTGAGGGAAGAGTAAACCATTCTCCTATACTTTCAAGTGCAGCACCCTGTCAAAGGTGAAAAAATACAAAAATAAAAAAAATGTTCACTGTAGTAGTGTGGGTGAGAGAGGTGACACAACATCAATGGAAAGCCACAGTTACACACCTGTCACACAAAGGTGTACGAGAACATAAAAACACAGTCATGTAACACCAAGCACATAAAAGTCCCTGCTACTAAAACTGATACAATAGGTACAAAACACATATAGTCTTAAAGGAGATCTGCAGTGTAAGACACTTATCACCTATCTGCAGGACCCCCGTGATCTCCTGTACGGGGCCACGGCTATGCTGTGACATGCCCCCTCCACGCCGACACCCCCCCTCCATGTATCTCTATGGGAGAGGCAGGGATGCAGTGTTCATGCATCCCCGCCTCTCCCATAGAGCTGTATTGGGGGAACGTGTCGTCAACATCAGTGAGGTCAATGACACGCGCATTAGCCGTGCAAAGCAGCGGAAATGCCGGGTCCCCATATGGGAGATCGCGGGGGATAAGTGTCTATGGCTGCAGTGCAGTACTTCTTTAATGTAATGACTGGAAATAGTTAATCACCATTTATGTCATTTTATGAAGTGTGACAATGCTAAAGAGGTTTCCCACCAAAGACATTTGTGACATATCCACATGGGCAACTCTTGATTCAGTCCCTATGTGAATGTCAGAGGTCAGCTGACTTAGTGGAACATGGGTCAGAGAACACCCATTCTTCTAAATGTGATGCTATTTTGTCACCCTGCAGTATCAGACCAATAAGTGGTATTTTCTAATTTTTTCTAATTTTTAAATAGGTCATAACGTTTTATCAGATGTGGTAAAACTGTACAAAATGGGGACAGCTGTGACATGGCAAATTTAATAAATAACTAATATACATACCGAACCCAGATCATACCACACCCCAGCAGGAAAATATCCTTTTACTTCTGTCTCCCCCTCTTCCAAGACTGGAGTGATATATAAGGCTTCTCCCCATAGGAACTGGCGATCAATTGTCCAAGTATTTTTATCGGAGGGAAACCTAATAAAGGAAATGTGAAGAAATAATTTATAATACTCTTCAGAATGTATGGAAAATGAAAGGTTTAGAAAGTTAAAGAGAATCTGTCAGCAGTTTAGAGCCTTCAAATCTGCTCTATACAGAAGATGAGAGGAATGTAATGACCCCTTGTGTTCCAGTCATGTACTCTGCAGGACCCAGAGAAATGTTTTTTTTAAAGTGTACCTGTCGCCAATAAAAACTTTTGATATAATGTAGATAATACCATTATATGTATATTTGTAATATACATTGATTAAAAAATGTGTATATTTTTGGGTGAAAAAATGCTGTCCCTGCAGCTATTGCCTGTGTGTGTCTGAGGAGTCCAAATACAGGAAGTGAGGGCGGGACAAGCAGGGATCTGTGCAGGCTCCTGACTTGTCACACATCCTGGTGTGTGAGCCCATAGCATGTCACAGAGCCTTAGTGTACAGAGCCCTGTTTGTCCTAAGTGCACAGAGCCCTGCTTGTCCACCCACACTTCCTGTATTTGGACTCCTCATAGAGACACACAAGCAATAGTTGTAGGGACAAAAATATACATATTTTTTTAACCAATGTATATTACAAATATACATATAATGGTATTATCTACATTATATCAAAAGTTTTTGTTGATGACAGGTACACTTTAAGTCCCACCACTATGGCAAGAGTCCAGAAGTCAGGTCCTACACCTTAAGTGTCCAAAGCCTTCTGTATTGAACACTTCCCCGACCCTTCATTCAGCTAGACAGCGCCTCTGGGTTCATCATTTAGAGTTGAGAAGAGGGTCTGGAGAAACATCCAATATAGTGAGCTTTTGGCACTTAACGTTAAGGCCTGCCTTCTGGGCACTTGCCATGATGGTGGCTGGAGCAGTAATAGAAGTTTTCCTTCGACATACAGGTTGCATAACTATAACACAAGGTATCATTACACTTCTATGCATGAAGTGGAGTGGACTTAAAACGGTTGACAGATTCCTTTGAGATGTACTTACTCCAGAAAAAGAGCTCTAGCCACAGTATCTCCACGAGTGTGGGCCTTGTGGAACAAAGTGTATAGATAGGGAAGCAGCATATAACGTTTCAACGCAGCTTTTCTTATGGCTTCTTGGGCTTCATTGCTAAATACATACGGCTCCTGTGGCTGTAAATGGATAAACATGGACAACATTATGTTTGATATCAATGTAAAAATATAGCAACAACTACAAAAATGCAGCTATGTTTTTTCTCGACTTTCATTAAAGGGGTACTCCGCCCACAGACATCTTATCTCCTATCCAAAGGACCCCTGCGATCACCGTGCAGCACCCATGCCGCACCCGGCATTCTAAACAGTGGGTGGCCAGAGACGTGACATCACTCCACACCCCCTCCATGTCTATGGGATGTCTGTGGGATGAGTACACCTTCAAAGGGGTACTCCGCTGCTCAGCGTTTGGAGCAAACTGGTGGACGCTGGAGCCGGCGACGGGAGCTTGTAATGTCATAACTCTGCCCCCTCATGATATCACGCCCCGCCCCCTCAATGCAAGTCTATGGGAGAGGGTGTGACGGATGACATCATGAGGGGGCGTGGCTATGACGTCACAAGCTCCCGATGCCAGCTCCAGCTTTCGGAACAGTTTGTTCAAAACGCCGAGCAGCGGAGTACCCCTTTAAGTCAATTACAGTGCAACCGGAAAGACTCCAGACCCTTTCACTTTTTCACATTTTGTTCTTGCGGCCTTGTGCTAAAAAAAAATAAAAATAAAATTCTAGTTTTCCTCCATTTTAAACTTAATACCCCATAATAACAAAGTGAGAACAGAATGTTAGAAATCTTATTTGTCTTCAATGGGATATTGCTGCACCGTGCACACTGCAGAATTTCCGTTGCCGAAAATTTTGCCATGCAATGAAAATTCCAGACTCTGGCGAGAGAATAAACTGGTTCATTCTTTTGGCAGAATTTCGTGGGAACCGCATTCCTATCAATGGTGATGATGCATGTCAGTGCAGTCCTAGTATTAATGGATTTCTTTGGCACCCCGCTGCAGATGGAATCTCCTTTTTTGTAATGTGAATGTAGCCTTATTCCTTAAGGACCCGGGGTTTTTCGTTTTTTTTGCATTTTTGTTTTTTCCTTCTTATTTAAAAAAAATCATAACTCTTTCAGTTTTTCACCTAAAAATCCATTTGATGGCTTATTTTTTGCGCCACCAATTCTACTTTGTAATGACATCAGTCATTTTACCCAAAAATCTACCACGAAACGGAAAAAAAAATCATTGTGCGACAAATTGAAAAAAAAAAAAAGCCATTTTGTAACTTTTGGGGGCTTCCGTTTCTACGCAGTACATTTTTCGATAAAAATGACACCTTATCTTTATTCTGTAGGTCCATACAATTAAAATGATACCCTACTTATATAGGTTGGATTTTGTCGTACTTCTGGAAAAAATCATAACTACATGCAGGAAAATGTATACGTTTAAAATTGTCATCTTCTGACCCCTATAACTTTTTTTATTTTTCCACGTATGGGGCGGTATGAGGGCTCATTTTTTGCGCCGTGATCTGAAGTTTTTAGTGGTACAATTTTTGCATTGATAGGACTTATTGAATTTTTTTGCGCGTACGCCATTGACCGTGCGGTTTAATTAACGATATATTTTTATAATTCGGACATTTCCTCATGCGGCGATACCACATATGTTTATTTTTATTTACACTGTTTGTTTTTTTTTTTTATTGGAAAAGGGGGGTGATTCAAACTTTTAATAGGGGAGGGGTTAAATGATCTTTATTCACTTTTTTTTCCACTTTTTTTTTGCAGTGTTATAGCTCCCATAGGGACCTATAACACTGCACACACTGATCTTTTACATTGATCACTGGTTTCTCATAGGAAACCATTGATCGATGATTCTGCCGCTTGACTGCTCATTACTGGATCTCAGGCACTGAGCAGTCATTCGGTGATCAGACAGAGAGGAGGCAGGTAGGGACCCTCCAGCTGTCATGTAAGCTGTTCGGGATGCTGCGATTTCGCCGCTGCTATCCTGAATAGCTCCCTGAGCTAACCGGCATGGTTTCACTTTCATTTTAGACGCAGCGTTCAACTTTGAACGCCGAGTCTAAAGGGTTAATAGCGCACGGCACCACGATCAATGCCGCGCGCTATTAGCCACGGGTCCTGGCCGTTATTAGAGGCCGGGCCCGACGCCGTGGCTCCACGTTATAGATCAGGAGTGGACTCAGGATATACAGGTACGCCCTGGGTCCTAAACAGGTTAAAGGGGTACTCCGGTGAAAAACATATTTTTTTTTTTAAATCAACTGGTGCCAGATTTATAAATGACTTCTATTAAAAGTCTATTCTATTCTTCTATTATTATTTTTAGTAGCTGTATGCTACAGAGGAAATTATTTTCTTTTTGAATTTCTTTTTTGTCTTGTCCACAGTGCTCTCTGCTGACACCTGATGCCGTATCAGGAACTGTCCAGAGCAGGTGAAAATCCCCATAGCAAACCTATACTTCTCTGGACAGTTCCTGACACGGACAGAGGTGTCAGTAGAGAGCACTGTGGACAAGACAAAAAAGAAATAAAAAATTTCCTCTCTAGCATACAGCTGCTAAAAAGTACTGGAAGGGTAAAGATTTTTTAATTTAAATAATTTACAAATCTGCTTAACTTTCTGGCACCAGTTGATTTAAAAAAAAAAAAAATAATTCCCCTGGAGTACCACTTTAAAGTGTGCTCTTGCATCTCTACACTACCTACTACTGGAATGCATTGAGTAAAACTAGATTTTAGTATTTTCCAAATTCCCTCAGTCAACCAGCCAAGGATTAAAAATATTGAAAATAAGGCTTTTCCCTGCCCATAGATTGAAGACATTAGATTGCGAGATTCTCCGAAAATTTACACACTAAAACATTTAAAATGCAGAAAACTCTTAGTGTTCACAACAGCTTAGTAGCAACGTGGATGTTACGCCTAGCGCTCCGGGTCCCCGCTCCTCCCCGGAGCGCTTACGGCGTCTCTCTCTCCGCAGCGCCCCGGTCGGTCCCGCTGACCGGGAGCGCTGCACGGTCATGGCCGTCGGGGATGCGATTCGCACAGCGGGACGCGCCCGCTCGCGAATCGCATCCCAGGTCACTTACCCGTTCCGGTCCCCTGCTGTCATGTGCTGGCGCGCGCGGCTCCGCTCTCTAGGGCGCGCGCGCCAGCTCCCTGAGGCTTAAAGGGCCAGTGCACCAATGATTGGTGCCTGGCCCAATTAGCTTAATTGGCTTCCACCTGCTCCCAGACTATATCTGATCACTGCCCCTGCACTCCCCTGCCGGATCTTGTTGCCTTAGAGCCTTGAGAAAGCGTTTACTGTGTTTGTCCTTACTGTGTACTTGACCTCCTGCTATTGCCATATTGACTACGATCCTTGCTGCCTGCCCCGACCTTCTGCTACGTCCGACCTTGCTCCTGTCTACTCCCTTGTACCGCGCCTATCTTCAGCAGTCAGAGAGGTTGAGCCGTTGCTAGTGGATACGACCTGGTCACTACCGCCGCAGCAAGACCATCCCGCTTTGCGGCGGGCTCTGGTGAACACCAGTAGTGACTTAGAACCGGTCCACTAGCACGGTCCACGCCAATCCCTCTCTGGCACAAAGGATCCACCTTCTGCCAGCCGGCATCGTGACAGTGGAGACCAAGAGAAATATATATACAGTACATGCTTCAACAAATGGTAAATGATAAGCAAATAAGCTTCCACTATAGTATACAGTGGAACAGTATAATACTTAAAGGGATACTCCACTCCTAGACATCTTATCCCCTATTCAAAGGATAGGGGATAAGATGTCTGATCGCGGGGTCCGGAAACGGGGACCCCAGCGATCTCCGGGCTGGCCCACGGCGCTCTGAACATGGAAGCCTGGGGCTTCCGTGTTTGTGACATCACACCATGCCCCCTCCATTCATGTCTATGGGAGGGGGTATGACAGCTAGTACACTGGGCAATAGACATGAATGGAGGGGGCGTGGCGAGATCTGACATTTTATCCCCTATCCTTTGGATAGGAAATAAGATGTCTAGGGGCAGAGTACCCCTTTAAGTATGGAACCAAGGAATTCTAGAAGACCAGTAACCATAGGTCCTTACTAAATGTACAATGACATAAGTGAAATGATTTTCTTACCGTTGCATCCATTGTGTTGTGGTTCCTCATAAATGGATAAAATGCGCCGACCTGACTCCAGCGCACACAAAGTTCTTCTGTTACATTACCCACAAACCCACAAAGATCTGTTCCAACTAAAGGAACCCCGTACATATTAAACATTAGTATACCTGCAAAGGAAAGAAAGAAACCATATGAGACCTGTTGTTGCTTTATTAAAGAAACTTTGGAAAATATTTTCAAAGGAAATCTGTCAGCAGATCTAACCCCCTGCACCTGTAAAGTGGAAACAGGGGTGTAAATACGCTCATGGCTAGAGAGGGCTTCTCATCTGATTCCAGACATGCCTTTTTATTGTAATAGTCTTCAATAGCACCAAAATAAAAGCCATTTTGTTAGTATGCATATCAGGCACAAGTGCCATGGGGGAGTATTCCACAGCATGGCAAGAGTCCAGCCCATCTCCTCTTTATCTAATGTCTTTACCTACAGGCAGATGCTAGCCATGGGGCCCTGATAAAGTAGACATGGGCTCTGTCTGGGCTTTTACCATTGTTACGTCAGTGCTCCGGCCAGACACACTGGCTGTGAGCGCTCTCCTCTCATGTCCCTGCTGCCCGCGGGGCTGGGATTCGCATCGTGGGACGTGCCCGCATGCGAATTCCAGCCCGTCACTCACCTCCCTGGTCTTCCGTGTTCTCAGTCCTGGCGCGCGTGCCTCCGCCTCCTAGGGTGCGCACGCGTGTGCTGGAGCTCTTGGATTTAAAGGGCCAGTATGCCCTAATTAGTGTCTTCACCTGTTCCTTTTCTATAAGTGTGTGCACCTCCCCATGCCCTGTGCCGGATCTTTGTTGCCCTAGTGCCTGAGTGAAAGCTACTGTGTTCCTGTGATCCTGTCTATCCAAGTACCTGATCCTAGTTCCGTTAAAAGACCCTGCTACTGTGCCACCTGCCCTGACCTACGGCTGTCATGACCACATCTTGTCTTGACCTCCTGTGCCTCACTTCATCTCAGCTACCTGTGTGGGCGAGTCGTGCTAGGGGTAGCAACCTGGGTGCCGCCTGCCACAGCAAGACCATCCCACTTTGTAGCGGGAGCTGGTGAAAACTGGTGAAAACTGGTGAAGACTCTGCTCCCTGGCACGGCTCACGTCATCATCCACACAGGCCCAGAGGATCCACCACTTGCTGTGACCCTTACAACCATGATGGAAAACACCCCATGGCACTTATTTGCAAATTGGCAAAAAGGAATATATATCATGAATGGAGAGGACTACTGAAATAAATAGGTATGCCCGGGATCATGTGATGACTAACCCTAATAGCCATGGGCTTATTTACAGATTTCACCAGAGTAAGTAAGAGATTGTCTGGACTCGCAGAGGTTTAAAAAACTGAGGTGGGATATTTTTTTTATGTCATGATAAATAAATGAACAGTTCTTAGATAATCATGTTTCAAGGCCCTCTATGGGTTAAACGTTGACCAAACTGGTAGCAATGTCCAATAGGTGGCACTAGAGAAACAATTTTCCTCATTCTGAAGGAGAGCTATTAGGCATTCTTGGTTTATCAGATGAAACATAGCAATGCTGAGCAAGTTGTTTACACAGCAGCTTTTTAGCTGTATTAAAGGAGTTGTTTGGGGAAAAAACAACCTGTGTATTGTATTGAAAAGTACAATAAAGCAACTTACTAATATAATATTGTTAGCCATAGTGCACAGATCTTTCATATCAGCTGGGTTCTCTCCCTTGTAAGCTGTGACATCATGTCACGGGTTCTGGATGCAAAACTTACATCCCTTCTCCCCTCCTGTTAGCAGGGGACAAGACCAGTAATGTGAAGAGGGGGAGCTGGTATTACTGATTATTAGATTTACGCAGCATACACACAGCTGGTATTACTGCTCAAATCCACAGCATAAACACCCATTGACAGCAAATTACTGTGGTATACATCAGCAACCCTGAAGAATTGGATACTGGCATATACCATAGCATGTCCCTTACAAACACATTTCTTTCTATGTGCCTAACATAGTCTTAAAGAGACTTGGGCAGCAATTATAAGAGAGAGGTCCCCTTTATGCATCCACCAATATTTAGGCCATAATGTCTTTTTCCTAGGAAGACTCATTCCCGAAGAAAGAGCAAACACTCATTTATGTGCTGATTGGATCTTTTGTGGGACCATATAAATTAATGCTATCGGCCACACATCACCCTGATGTACAGCCGGCAATGATGAATTTAATGGGCCACATGAACAATCTGGTCAGACAGCACAACTGATTGAGCCTTGTGAAGGATCAGCAAAGAAGCACTGATCAGCAAGATCAGCACTTGTTGCTTGTCTCCCTTCGGCCTGTCTTAAAGAGCCCTAACACATACTCAGTCATGTGCACCATGGTCATTTACACAGACACACTCACACACACTGTAACCACTTACATAGGCACACTTTTGCACATGTATGACATACATGCACATGATTACCATATAGTCAGACATACAACACACTCGTAAGATTACATTAACATACATACCTTACTGCTGTGACTAAGAGACCCCAATGCTTGTCCCTGTATGGATCATGGCACTGCAGGAGGACAGTAATGGGTTAACTCCCCCTCTCTCCTTTGATGGCCCTGTCTTATCTTCACATGAAGTAACTCATGCTTGTCCCTGCTATGTATGGATAGTACTGCAAGGTATATGCTGGACAGTTATGGGTTGCTAGCTGTTATGTCAGTGTGTAACAATACCAGCACCGCAGCCTGCAGCAGTGAGATAGGGAGAGTGAGGCAGACGCTGAGCAAAACATTCACAGCAACAGTCATTTAATCTGAGGCCCGAATGTTACTGCCTTGCGATGCTGCTGCATATAAATCTAATGAGCAGTAATACCAGCTTCCCACTTCACATCACTAATCTCGTCCTATGCTGACAGGGAAGGGAGAGGGGAGGAGGGATAGGAGCTCTCCATTTAGAGCCTGTGATGTGATGTCACAGCTTACAAGGGAGCCAGCACAGATGATTTGGAAGATCTCTGCACTATGGCTAATAACTGTTACGCCGAGCGCTCCGGGTCCCCGCTCCTCCCCGGAGCGCTCGCAACATCCTCGCTACTGCAGCGCCCCGGTCAGATCTACTGACCGGGTGGGCTGCGATACCGCCCCCAGCCGGGATGCGATTCGCGATGCGGGTGGTGCCCGCTCGTGATGCGCACCCCGGCTCCCGTACCTGACTCGCTCTCCGTCGGTCCTGTCCCGGCGCGCGCGGCCCCGCTCCCTAGGGCGCGCGCGCGCCGGGTCTCTGCGATTTAAAGGGCCACTGCGCCACTGATTGACGCAGTTGGTCTAATTAGTGTGTTCACCTGTGCACTCCCTATGTATACCTCACTTCCCCTGCACTCCCTCGCCGGATCTTGTTGCCATTGTGCCAGTGAAAGCGTTTCCTTGTGTGTTCCTAGCCTGTGTTCCAGACCTCCTGCCGTTGCCCCTGACTACGATCCTTGCTGCCTGCCCCGACCTTCTGCTACGTCCGACCTTGCTCTTGTCTACTCCCTTGTACCGCGCCTATCTTCAGCAGTCAGAGAGGTTGAGCCGTTGCTAGTGGATACGACCTGGTTACTACCGCTGCTGCAAGACCATCCCGCTTTGCGGCGGGCTCTGGTGAATACCAGTAGTAACTTAGAACCGGTCCACTAGCACGGTCCACGCCAATCCCTCTCTGGCACAGAGGATCCACCTCCTGCCAGCCGAATCGTGACAGTAGATCCGGCCATGGATCCCGCTGAAGTTCCACTGCCAGTTGTCGCCGACCTCACCACGGTGGTCGCCCAGCAGTCGCAACAGATAGCGCAACAAGGCCACCAGCTGTCTCAACTGACCGTGATGCTACAGCAGCTACTACCACAGCTTCAGCAATCATCTCCTCCGCCAGCTCCTGCACCTCCTCCGCAGCGAGTGGCCGCTTCCGGCCTACGACTATCCTTGCCGGATAAATTTGATGGGGACTCTAAGTTTTGCCGTGGCTTTCTTTCACAATGTTCCCTGCACTTGGAGATGATGTCGGACCAGTTTCCTACTGAAAGGTCTAAGGTGGCTTTCGTAGTCAGCCTTCTGTCTGGGAAAGCTCTGTCATGGGCCACACCGCTCTGGGACCGCAATGACCCCGTCACTGCCTCTGTACACTCCTTCTTCTCGGAAATTCGAAGTGTCTTTGAGGAACCTGCCCGAGCCTCTTCTGCTGAGACTGACCTGCTGAACCTGGTCCAGGGTAATTCTTCCGTTGGCGAGTACGCCATCCAATTCCGTACTCTTGCTTCCGAATTATCCTGGAATAATGAGGCCCTCTGCGCGACCTTTAAAAAAGGCCTATCCAGCAACATTAAAGATGTTCTGGCCGCACGAGAAATTCCTGCTACCCTGCATGAACTCATTCATCTAGCCACTCGCATTGACATGCGTTTTTCCGAAAGGCGTCAGGAGCTCCGCCAGGATATGGACTTTGTTCGCACGAGGCGTTTTTTCTCCCCGGCTCCTCTCTCCTCTGGTCCTCTGCAATCCGTTCCTGTGCCTCCCGCCGTGGAGGCTATGCAAGTTGACTATGCAAGTGGTCTCGCTTGACACCTCAAGAGAGGAGACGACGCCGCATGGAGGATCTTTGCCTGTACTGTGCCGGTACCGAACACTTCCTGAAGGATTGTCCTATCCGTCCTCCCCGCCTGGAAAGACGTACGCTGACTCCGCACAAAGGTGAGACAGTGCTTGATGTCAACTCTGCTTCTCCACGCCTTACTGTGCCTGTGCGGATATCTGCCTCTACCTTCTCCTTCTCTACTATGGCCTTCTTGGATTCCGGATCTGCAGGAAATTTTATTTTGGCCTCTCTCAACAACAGGTTCAACATCCCGGTGACCAGTCTCGCCAGACCCCTCTACATCAATTGTGTTAACAATGAAAGATTGGACTGTACCGTGCGTTACCGCACGGAGCCCCTCCTAATGTGCATCGGACCTCATCACGAAAAAATTGAGTTTTTGGTCCTCTCCAATTGCACTTCCGAAATTCTCCTTGGACTACCGTGGCTTCAACGCCATTCCCCAACCCTTGATTGGTCCACAGGAGAGATCAAGAGCTGGGGTACTTCTTGTTTCAAGGACTGTCTTAAACCGGTTCCCAGTACTCCCTGCCGTGACCCTGTGGTTCCCCCTGTAACCGGTCTCCATAAGGTTTATATGGACTATGCTGACGTATTTTGCAAAAAGCAAGCTGAGACTTTACCTCCTCACAGGCCTTATGACTGTCCTATTGACCTCCTCCCGGGCACTACTCCACCCCGGGGCAGAATTTATCCTCTGTCCGCCCCAGAGACTCTTGCTATGTCTGAATACATCCAGGAAAATTTAAAAAAGGGGTTTATCCGCAAATCCTCCTCTCCTGCCGGAGCTGGATTTTTCTTTGTGTCCAAAAAAGATGGCTCCCTATGTCCTTGCATTGATTACCGCGGACTTAATAAAATCACGGTAAAGAACCGCTACCCCCTACCTCTTATCTCAGAACTCTTTGATCGCCTTCAAGGTGCCCACATCTTTACCAAACTGGATTTAAGAGGTGCTTATAATCTCATCCGCATCAGGGAGGGGGACGAATGGAAAACTGCATTTAACACCAGAGATGGACACTTTGAGTATCTGGTCATGCCCTTTGGCCTGTGCAACGCCCCTGCCGTCTTCCAAGACTTTGTTAATGAAATTTTTCGTGATCTCTTATATTCCTGTGTTGTTGTGTATCTGGACGATATTCTGATTTTTTCTGCCAACTTAGAAGAACATCGCCAGCATGTCCGCATGGTTCTTCAGAGACTTCGAGACAATCAACTTTATGCCAAAATGGAGAAATGTCTGTTTGAATGTCAATCTCTTCCTTTCCTAGGATACTTGGTCTCTGGCCAGGGACTACAAATGGACCCAGATAAACTCTCTGCCATCTTAGATTGGCCACGCCCCTCCGGACTCCGTGCTATCCAACGTTTTTTGGGGTTCGCCAATTATTACAGACAATTTATTCCACATTTTTCCACCATTGTGGCCCCTATCGTGGCTTTAACCAAGAAGAATGCCAATCCTAAGTCCTGGTCTCCCCAAGCGGAAGACGCATTTAAACGGCTCAAGTCTGCCTTTTCTTCTGCTCCCGTGCTCTCCAGACCTGACCCATCTAAACCCTTCCTATTGGAGGTTGATGCCTCCTCAGTGGGAGCTGGAGCGGTCCTTCTACAAAAAAATTCTTCCGGGCATGCTGTTACTTGTGGTTTTGTTTTCTAGGACCTTCTCTCCGGTGGAGAGGAACTACTCCATCGGGGATCGAGAACTACTGGCCATTAAATTGGCACTTGAGGAATGGAGGCATCTGCTGGAGGGATCAAAATTTCCAGTTATCATTTACACCGATCACAAGAATCTCTCCTTTCTCCAGTCTGCCCAACGGCTGAATCCTCGCCAGGCCAGGTGGTCGTTGTTCTTTGTCTGTTTTAACTTTGAAATTCAATTTCGCCCTGCCGACAAGAACATTAGGGCCGATGCTCTCTCTCGTTCCTCGGATTCCTCGGAAGTAGAGGTCTCTCCGCAACACATCATTCCTCCGGACTGTCTGATCTCCACTTCTCCAGCCTCCATCAGGCAAACTCCTCCAGGGAAGACCTTCGTTTCTTCACGCCAACGTCTCGGGATTCTCAAATGGGGTCACTCCTCCCACCTCGCAGGCCATGCGGGCATCAAAAAGTCCTTGCAACTCATCTCTCGTTTCTATTGGTGGCCGACTCTGGAGACGGATGTTGTTGATTTTGTGCGGGCCTGTACTGTCTGTGCCCGGGATAAGACTCCTCGCCAGAAGCCTGCTGGTCTCCTTCATCCTCTGCCTGTCCCCGAACAGCCTTGGTCTCTGATTGGTATGGACTTTATTACAGACCTACCCCCATCCCGTGGCAACACTGTTGTTTGGGTGGTCGTTGATCGATTTTCCAAGATGGCACATTTTATTCCTCTTCCTGGTCTTCCTTCAGCGCCTCAGTTGGCAAAACAATTTTTTGTAAACATTTTTCGTCTTCACGGTTTGCCCACGCAGATCGTCTCGGATAGAGGCGTCCAATTCGTGTCAAAATTCTGGAGGGCTCTCTGTAAACAACTCAAGATTAAATTAAACTTCTCTTCTGCTTATCATCCTCAATCCAATGGGCAAGTAGAAAGAATTAACCAGGTCCTGGGTGACTATTTACGGCATTTTGTTTCCTCCCGCCAGGATGACTGGGCAGATCTTCTACCATGGGCCGAATTCTCGTACAACTTCAGAGTCTCTGAATCTTCTGCTAAATCCCCATTTTTCGTGGTGTACGGACGTCACCCTCTTCCCCCCCTCCCTATTCCCTTGCCCTCTGGTTTGCCCGCTGTGGATGAAGTGACTCGTGATCTTTCCACCATATGGAAAGAGACCCAAAATTCTCTTTTACAGGCTTCATCTCGCATGAAAAAGTTTGCCGATAAGAAAAGAAGAGCTCCCCCCATTTTTGCTCCCGGAGACAAGGTATGGCTCTCCGCTAAATATGTCCGCTTTCGTGTCCCCAGTTACAAACTGGGACCACGCTATCTTGGTCCTTTCAAAGTCTTGTGCCAAATTAATCCTGTCTCTTACAAACTTCTTCTTCCTCCTTCTCTTCGTATTCCCAATGCCTTTCATGTCTCTCTCCTTAAACCACTCATCATCAACCGTTTCTCTCCCAAACTTGTTTCTCCCACTCCTGTTTCCGGTTCTTCTGACATCTTCTCCGTCAAGGAGATACTGGCCTCCAAGACGGTCAGAGGGAAAAAATTTTTTTTGGTTGATTGGGAGGGCTGTGGTCCTGAAGAGAGATCCTGGGAACCTGAGGACAACATCCTAGACAAAAGTCTGGTCCTCAGGTTCTCAGGCTCCAAGAAGAGGGGGAGACCCAAGGGGGGGGGTACTGTTACGCCGAGCACTCCGGGTCCCCGCTCCTCCCCGGAGCGCTCGCAACATCCTCGCTACTGCAGCGCCCTGGTCAGATCTACTGACCGGGTGCGCTGCGATACTGCCCCCAGCCGGGATGCGATTCGCGATGCGGGTGGTGCCCGCTCGCGATGCGCACCCCGGCTCCCGTACCTGACTCGCTCTCCGGCGGTCCTGTCCCGACGCGCGCGGCCCCGCTCCCTAGGGCGCGCGCGCGTCGGGTCTCTGCGATTTAAAGGGCCACTGCGCCACTGATTGGCGCAGTTGGTCTAATTAGTGTGTTCACCTGTGCACTCCCTATGTATACCTCACTTCCCCTGCACTCCCTCGCCGGATCTTGTTGCCATTGTGCCAGTGAAAGCGTTTCCTTGTGTGTTCCTAGCCTGTGTTCCAGACCTCCTGCCGTTGCCCCTGACTACGATCCTTGCTGCCTGCCCCGACCTTCTGCTACGTCCGACCTTGCTCTTGTCTACTCCCTTGTACCGCGCCTATCTTCAGCAGTCAGAGAGGTTGAGCCGTTGCTAGTGGATACGACCTGGTTACTACCGCCGCTGCAAGACCATCCCGCTTTGCGGCGGGCTCTGGTGAATACCAGTAGTAACTTAGAACCGGTCCACTAGCACGGTCCACGCCAATCCCTCTCTGGCACAGAGGATCCACCTCCTGCCAGCCGAATCGTGACAATAACATTCTGTTAGTAAGTTGCTATATTATTTATTTTATGACAGCAGACACAAGTTGTTTCTTTAACTGGACAACCCCTTTAAGTTTGAGTGTCTAGAATCCAAACTGCCTAAAAATTCCTAGTAAAAACATCTTACCGGGTATAGAGTAATACAACTGTTCCCAGGTGCTCTCTACATCTCCTGTCCAATGACCTGCATATCGACCATGGCTGGAGAATGTGGATCGAGAAATGACAAAGGGTCGTTTTCCTCTGATCTTGATCATAGCACTGACAGAATAGATAAAAAAAATTCTATTAATTAAACCTAGATTTTGTTGTAGATCTGATGTATTAGCACATCCACATGGAATCACTGCAGCAGTCACGTGTACCAAAGTGTCATTGGTGGATGCCAAGTGCACAGAGAGTGAAGGGTAGCAGTGCCATCAGAGTGCTAGGGGAGGGGCGTATAGGGTAAAATAGAGCTTTTTTTTTTCCGAACTTCAGAATTGTTCTGTGGATCTATGGAAATTCCACCGCAAAATTCACAACACATTAGTTTTGATGCAATTTCAACAATATATGGTAAAGATTTTGTAAAATTACATTCTTTCGCTGCTGATGTATTCCATTGTGGATTTTAATCCAGATGAAATGGGGATTTAAAAGGGTACTCCTCCCTTAGACATTTTATCCCCTATCCAAAGGATAGGGGATAAGATGTCCTATCGCGGGGGTCCTGCCGTTGGGACCCCGCAATCTCGGCTGTGGCACCCCAGACATCTGGTGCACGGGGTGGAGGCTCGTGACCTCACGGTCACGCCCCACCACTAAGGGCCCCCTTGATCTCCCTGCTGCACCCGGCATTCGTTCAGAGCGACAGGTGCAACGCTGAAGTGCCGTAGGCTCGTGAAGTCATGGCCACGCCCCGCTCGTGACGCCACGGCCATGTCCCCTCAATGCAAGTCTATAAGAGGGGGCGTGACGGCCATCATGCCCCCTCCCATAGACTTGCATTGAGGGAGCGTGACAGTGACATCACAAGCGGGGAGTGGCCATGACGTCACGAGCCTCCAGCACTTCAGCGTTGTACCTGACGCTCTGAACGAATGCCGGGTGCAGCAGGGAGACTGCGGGGGTCCCCAGTGGTGGGACCCCCATAATCAGACATCTTATCACCTATCCTTTGGATAGGGGATAAGATGTCTAGGAGTGGAGTACCCCTTTAAGCTTAGCAGCCTCTAAATCAATCAAATACTGTAATGTACTTACCACCTGCATTGTTCACCATACTCTTGTTCACATCAATAGCACAACTATACCTCACATGGCCACATGGCAATGCAGCTAATCTCTAGTCACAGCGAGGAGTTAATGGTAGTCATGTCATGTAACTATGTTCCAAATATTGTCAATCCCTAAGCCAGCTCAGTTGAGGCAAACATTGCGCAAATGTATTTTTCTTTTCGCAAAGATGGTACTTGCACACAAAATTTGCACAATTTGTGCGACCCTGCGCCGAAGCAGGGAATGATAAATTTCAACATTTTGGAATCTTTTATTAAATCTTTTACACTCACTCATGAGATGCTATGGCTTCAAAGAAGCCATATAGGTTATGGAGGTTGTAGTGTGTTGAGAGATGTTGATGACTGGAAGCACAGATCGTAGTATCCCGTAGTACACCTCCTACTACCCCTGGGAATAAAATGAATAGAAGAAATTAGTTTTACAAACTTAAAAAGTATCTTTACTCAAACCTACATGCTGCCATTTTTTACTTACTTTTTTTTAATGTGAGGTCTATAGTAAAACAAAATAGAATTTTGAAATTTCTTTTATGCATAAAATTGTAATAACCCGAAGGTAAATCTGCACTGAGGTCTTTTGTTATTGTGGTTACTGTGGAAATGCCCTGTTCTCTGATGGTCAGCTGACCTTGTTGGCTTTTCACCTGCTTAGCTCCCTAATAAAAGCCTCAGTATTCATCCAGGTGTCGCCTGCGAAAGAGCTCATACTCCTAGCTAACGTTTGTACAGCATTTTGTATTTCTGGCAATTTGACCCATTCGCTCTGCTTTCTGACTCCTTTCCTGTTTCTGCAGTCTAGCTTATCTGTTATCTCTTGGTACTGACTCGGCTTGTGGACTGTGACATATTGTGTGTATGTTTAGTTATTATTTCTGTTAGTGTGTATGATTCCATACAGTGTCCCAATCTCCGTCTGTGTTGTAAGTTTATTTTGTTGACGTTTTACTCCCTGCACTTATTCAGGCAGGGACTGTCACCGTGGTTGTGGACCCGTCGCCTAGGGCGGGTACGCAAGTAGGCAGGGCAAGTGGGAGCAGGTGAGTTCAGGGCTTCACTCTTCCCTGCCCATACATGACAAAAATAGCGAAATATAAAGTTTTTTTTTTTCAAAATCATTTTAATTTGTCATTTCTTTTGACCCTTTAATTACTGGTGGTTTAATGAAGGGATCCTGCATTGACCTTGCCATTATGTGGATATCCTCTTTCACAGGTTTTGTAGCTGTTTGTGGAGATTGGACATCCCATTTTAAGTTTTTTTCATTAAAAAACGGTTCACATGAAATGAAATGAATTTGCCAGGTCGTTACAGACATGTGAATACTTAGAGCCGAACACATCTATAACATTAGAAAGGGTTTTTGACAAACATTCCCCATCTATGCACTTTAAAAAGGCCATAATATGGACCCATTAGGACTCTCTTTGGCAGCCTTACATTCAGTTAGCTGAGATGGTGGAAGAATCATATGGTTAAATAAATAGCTAAAATGGAATTATACGGACAGGTTTTTCATTTATTTTACACGGTGTGAACATAGCCTTCACGTTCTTCACATGATTCTGAGTGACTGTTATTCTCTAATAATCTTTTCTAATTAAATAAAGAGTAAGCAACATATTTCATATACATATGTTCATAAGATAACTTTGAGGACCAGTCCTATGGTCTTATGGTTCATATGTGAACTTGCCCTATTGTAGTGGTCATACATTTCTTTGTTTATTATGTGTTATTTTATGCGCTCTGGCCGCACACGCTGGCTGGGAGCGCATGGTTCCGTTACCAGCTGCTGCCATCGGGGCTGGGATTGCGTTGCAGGACGCGCCCGCATGCGAATCCCAGTCCGTCACTCACTTGGTGCTTCTCCTGCCCCCGCCTCTCTGCTCCGGCGTGCGTGTCCCCATCCCCTAGGGTTGCGCACTCCGGAGCTTTAAGATTTAAAGGGCCAGTGCACCCATTAGTGTAGTACACCTGTGGCTCATTGATAAATTCCTCCTCCCACACTTCCCTACTGGATCTTTGTTGCCTTGTGCCTGAGAGAAAGCATTCCTGAGAGTTGCCTTGCCGTGTATCTGATCCTTTGCTCTGTGACCTGACCTTGCTCCTCTGCCGCCTGCCTACTGACCTCCTGCTACGTCCTTACTACACTACTGTGCCACCTGCCCTGACCTTCTGCTATCCTGACTACGAGCTACCTTATCCCTCCTGTGAAGAAAAATGCAAGTGACCCAGCAGAATCTTGCTATTCCGACAAAGGACAGATCTCCGTCCGAAATGCGTCCAATATTCCTCCACCACCTATTTGATGTATTGATTTTATGCTCAATAAACCGGAATAGCAAGACTCTTCTGGATCACTTGCATTTTTCTTCATTCATGTTGCGCACATGGTCCGGTCAGATCCGCGCAGAACACTGGGGGAGGTGAGCTGACTCTCACTTGTGCTCATCCTTCGTGTGCCTCGCATCTCCTCAGCCACCTGTGTGGTCGAGCCGTACAGGGTAGTGACCTAGGTGCCGCCTGCCGCAGCAAGTCCATCCTGCTTTGCGGCGGGCTCTGGTGAAAACCAGCAGCATCTTAGACTCCGCTCCCTGGTATGGTCCGAATCCTCTCCCACACAGGTCCAGCAGATCCACATCCACCGGTGTTCCTGTCTTCTGAAACGTGAGTGTTACATTATGATTTGAATTTATTAAGTTTACATATGACAGTGGCTGCCTAAGTTAATTAGTAAATTTTTGTTATATATTTTTTTGCAGGTTTGTAATTAGTTTTGCCCCTAACTTTGTTTGTGGTCCATATTTGTATTCTTAGTACTTTTTTTTTTAAATAACTTTTATTATTATCAAAGAAATATAATTGAATATCAGGAGGCATAAAACAGAGGCATACATACTCCCAGGAAATAAAACCGACATATCTACGCTAATAATATGTGGGAGTACATGATATTCTACAAAGTGTGATGTATTTACACAAGAATATTACATTTAATACAAATACATTAGGCCTCTTACATTGCAGTTGGGCTTTGCTATATAGAGCTCCACCGACAACTCCGTCAAGATGACGGAAGTTTAGTGGAGAAAAAAAATGCTGGTGCTATTTTTTTTTATCTCTCTTAAACTCCCATAAACTACCGGATTTCCGACAGACCCCATTCAAGTCACCTGGTGATGACCGGTGGAGTCAGTTATGCTCTGACCCGTTTTGGGGCTATTCAGCGCCAAAGGAAAAATCCGAACGTATCCAGAACGGCACAGAGCTCAATAGTAATGTGAATATAGCCTTACCTGTATATTTCTGCAGTATACAGTGTATATTAAAATATTTTTTTTCATTTATAGAGTGAAACTTACTAGGGACATATGGAGGATTTTCCAGGTTGTCATCTGGGCAGCCATCCACAGATCCATGTGCATGTGTGTTGGCTGGTTCATTCATATCCTGGAATAAAAATGTTTGATGTTTAAGACATTAAGATTTTTTGGGACAGATTATTAAAAGGGGTACTCCGGTGGAAAACTTTTTTTTAAATGAACTGGTGCCAGAAAGTTAAACAGATTTGAAAATTACTTTATTAAAAAATCTTTACCCTTCCAGTATTTTTTAGCAGCTGTATGCTACAGAGGAAATTCTTTTCTTTTTGAATTTCTTTTTTGTATTGTGCACAGTGCTCTCTGCTGACACCTCTGTCCGTGTCAGGAACTGTCCAGAGTAGCACAGGTTTGCTATGGGGATTTTATCCTGCTCTGGACAGTTTCTGATATGGGCATCAGGTGTCAGCAGAGAGCACTGTGGACAAGACAAAAAAAGAAATTTTAAAAGAAAAGAATTTCCTCTGTAGCATACAGCTGTCTGGGCATGCTGGGAGTTGTAGCTTAGAAACTCCTAGAAGCAGCAGTGTAGATCACTTTACAGCAATCTTCACTGCTGCCTCTGACGCCACCGCTGCCTCCACTTGCCTGACAGTCCTCCAAGCTGCCTGCTCCACTCGCCGATCCCCAGGTCTTCCAGGTATCTGCCGCCGGTCCCCCTGCCTCAACGGCCCCCGCAGCCATCTTCCCCCACTCTGCCCAGGGTTCCAGGGGCGGGCAAAGCGTGGATCTCAACTGTCACTCCAACCCCCCGCCCCTGCCTTGCGATCCTGACCAGCCAATCACAGGGGATAGGAGTAGGTGGCACCCCTGCCACCTCACCCCTATCCTTAAGGATGATCAGGGCTGTCTCTGGCAGCTCTGATCATCCCTATTTTCCGGCTGATCAAGTCACTAGAGACCCAATCAGCCCGGAATTGCCGCAAATCGCCGATCTGGATTGAATCGCCAGGACCCCCCAGAGGTTTGCTCAGGGTACCTGCTCAATGATTTCAGCAGGCATCTTGGTCTAATCCCAGCCGGCGGCGTCGGGTACTGGAATTACCACTTGCATAACTGTATGTCCTTAAGGGGTTAAAATTCCACTGGGTAAACTGCAGTGGATCCATCACTGGTCAGTGAGAGTTTGGGTGTCAGGTACTCACTCTTCCTCCACTCCACTACTTGTTTCTCAGCAACACCTCAGCTGTTCCTGCTAATTAGCCAGCCACTTTCCCTGCTGGGCCCTGGCTATTTTTTTTAAATATGAGTTCCGACTGCCTCTATGGGCCTTGTGTGAGCTTTGATCTCTAAGCATGTTCCTGTTATTCCTGACTGTGATTTTGTGTATGGCCCTGATCTGAACGACGTCCACACTGGTTCCTGATCCTGGTTTTGACTTTTGACTACATTGCTTCCAGTATCCTGAGTTTGGCTATTCCTGATTACTCATTTTGGCTCCTGATCCCTGGCTGTGTTTAACCAAATCCCTGGATTCCACTATTGTTTGTTATTTTTGTATCTTTTATTATAATAAAGGTGTGATTTGTACTATTGTCTTTATCTGGTTTTGTGGTTCCTTATATCAGCATTGCGGTGCTCCTGGGGATACCGTCAGGCAAGCAGTGCCCATATGAGCTCATTTGAATATTGATTTTTTCTGAACAACAGCACAGAACATCAAGATATCAAAGGCAAGGTTAATTGCACAATAATGTCCTTTATTCACCAATACCAGAAGGTTCAAGGGGTATTCCAGGAATTTTTTTTTATTTGACTATGCTACAGGGGCTGTAAAGTTAGTGTAGTTCATAATATAGTGTCTGTACCTGTGTGTGATGGTTTTCTCACAATTCTTCTGTGATTTTCACCTCAATATAAATTTTTACCAGCATACAAAATGACTGTTGTCTCAGATTTTGCCCAGGTTGCAATGCGGCCGAGACCTGACTCACTAGTCAGCTGTTGACAGGGAACCTGTCTGCTTCACTGGGTGGAGGGATCGCTTGGTGGGAGAGAGATCAATCTGCAACTAATGCAAAAGCTGTTGTTACGCCGAGCGCTCCGGGTCCCCGCTCCTCCCCGGAGCGCTCGCAACATCCTCGCTACGGCAGCGCCCCGGTCAGATCCACTGACCGGGTGCGCTGCGATACCGCCTCCAGCCGGGATGCGATTCGCGATGCGGGTGGCGCCCGCTCGCGATGCGCACCCCGGCTTCCGTACCTGACTCGCTCTCCCTCGGTCCTGTCCCGGCGCGCGCGGCCCCGCTCCCTAGGGCGCGCGCGCGCCGGGTCTCTGCGATTTAAAGGGCCACTGCGCCACTGATTGGCGCAGTGGTTCCAATTAGTGTTTTCACCTGTGCACTCCCTATGTATACCTCACTTCCCCTGCACTCCCTCGCCGGATCTTGTTGCCCTTGTGCCTAGTGAAAGCGTTCCCTTGTGAGTTCCTAGCCTGTGTTCCAGACCTCCTGCCGTTGCCCCTGACTACGATCCTTGCTGCCTGCCCCGACCTTCTGCTACGTCCGACCTTGCTTTTGTCTACTCCCTTGTACCGCGCCTATCTTCAGCAGTCAGAGAGGTTGAGCCGTTGCTAGTGGATACGACCTGGTTACTACCGCCGCAGCAAGACCATCCCGCTTTGCGGCGGGCTCTAGCTTAGAACCGGTCCACTAGCACGGTCCACGCCAATCCCTCTCTGGCACAGAGGATCCACCTCCTGCCAGCCGGCATCGTGACAGCTGTAGGCAACCTGATTGAAAACCACAGGTCTTTTGAATGGATGCAGCTAATTTAGGTTTCAAAAGGTGGGGTGGCTGATATGTGGGAGGGAGGAAAATGGAATTATGGGATTTGTAGGCAAAAGAAAAAAACTCAAACAGGAAATACCAGTTCACAAAAAGCTAGCCACAGTGTTATGGTAATCTCACAACATAGCCATTTAGCCCCAAGACAAGCGCAGATCCTTCCTAAGCATGTCCATTACTGTCTGCCATGTACGTACTAAAATCACCTTATCACGATTCGGCTTGCTGGTTGTGGATCCTCTGTGTCAGCGAGGGATTGGCGTGGACCGTGCTGGTGGACCGGTTCTAAGATGCTACTGGTATTCACCAGAGCCCGCCGCAAAGCGGGATGGTCTTGCTGCGGCGGTAGCAACCAGGTCGTATCCACTGGCAACGGCTCAACCTCGCTGACTGCTGAGAAGGCATGGGACAAAAGGACTAGGCAGAGACAAGGTCAGACGTAGCAGAAGGTCGGGGCAGGCGGCAAGGTTCGTAGTCAATATGGATAGCAGAAGATCTGGAAACACAGGCTTTGGACAGCACTAAACGCTTTCACTGGCACAAGGCAACAAGATCCGGCAAGGGTGTGCAGGGGAAGTGAGGTATTATAGCCAGGGAGCAGGTGGAAGCTAATTAGGCTAATTGGGTCAGGCACCAATCATTGGTGCACTGGCCCTTTAAATCTTAGAGAGCTGGCGCGCGCGCGCCCTAAGGAGCGGAGCCGCGCGTGCCAGGACATGACAGCCGGAGGCCGGGACAGGTAAGTGACTTGGGATGCGATTCGCGATCGGGCGCGTCCCGCTATGCGAATCGCATCCCCGCCGGCAATGTCAGTGCAGCGCTCCCGGTCAGCGGGTCTGACCGGGGCGCTGCAGGGAGAGAGACGCCGTGAGCGCTCCGGGGAGGAGCAGGGACCCGGAGCGCTCGGCGTAACACACCTTATGGTGGATAACCCTTTAATTACACTACAATTGGTGGTAGAGTCTCTTTAAGCATTATCTATGTCATCATTTATAGAATTTACCATATTTTGGTGAGATGCTCTAAAATTTCCAATTTATTCTAAATCTAATATATGCACAAATATTCTGCATTCTTGTCTAGCTGGACTTCTACAGTACTTGGTTCAAGTGGGTCATGTAAAATGTAGTCAGAGGGACTATGGGCTTGTCTGCTGATAACTTGGGTTATGTCACCTTAGAAGTACAATTTTACCATTGAATATAAGTGGTTATCCTCTCCCGAGTGGAAATTTGCTTTAAGTATAGGTATAATGTTTGATAAAAAATTAAATGTGTAAATGAATGCAACTTACAATCCATATCCCATCAAAAGGCACCTTGTCATGAAAATCCTTCAGCATATCATACCACCATTTATGTGCTTCCGGGTTTGTGAAGTCTACAAACACTGTTAAGCCAGGCCAAACCTGCAAAGAGTAAATAAAGAAAATTGTAGTCATGGGGTACTCCGGTGGAAAACTTTTTTTTTTTACATCAACTGGTGCCAGAAAGTAAAACAGATTTGTAAATTACTTCTATTAAAAGAAATCTTAATCCTGCCAGTAATTATCAGCTGCTGAATACTACACAGGAAATTATTTTCTTTTTAATTTCTTTTCTGTCATGACCACAGTGCTCTCTGCTGACACCTCTGTCCATATCAGGAACTGTCCGGAGTAGGAGAAAATCGCCATGGAAAACATATGCTGCTCTGGACAGTTCCAAAAATGGACAGAGGTGTCAGCAGAGAGCACTGTGGTCGTGACAGAAAAGAAATCCCAAAAGTAAAGAATTTCCTCTGTAGTATATAGCTGCTAAGACGTACTGGAAGGATTAAGAATTTTTTATAGAAGTAATTTACAAAAAAAAAAAAAAAAGGTTTTCACTGGAGTACCCCTTTAATAGAATATAAAGGCATAATTTTTTCATTTTTAAAATTGTATTGCTGTAAAAGCATAAACAACACTAAGGATCATGGGGCAACTAATGAGAGGATGTCACTGCAGGAAGAGGACCCAGCAGCTATGTAGGGAAACAGGGAAAGGTTTTGGGAGAAAGACCACCAATTTAGTAGATATTTAGTAGGTTGTTAGGCAGACACTCCCCCCCCCCCCCATAAGGTAGGTAGATACACCTACATGTAAGGTCTCTCTACCAAGGTTATGAGGGGGTGGCTGTCTAACAACCTACTAAATATCTACTAAATGGGTGGTCTACCCACTTATATACTATATTGAGGGTGTCTACCTACCTCATATATTCTTACTATATGGTGGATCTACCTACTATATACCTAATATATTGGAGTCTACTTATCTACTAACCACAAAGTGATTATACGCTATATATGGAGCACAAAATGGCCACTATAGATGTTTGAGGACACAAAGGGGTCCTACTACTGTGTGAAAAATTATTCCTGTTTGGGGGCACGTTTACGGTATGGGGCATTATTAGTGTGTGTGTGGACCAAAAGGGTCCCCAAAGGCCTTATGCAATTAGAAGAGGACATACTCAAATCCTGTACAGATCACAGCTCTGGTGGACTGAAGAAGCCTTGAAACCTTTTGTACCACTCTGTTTATACTATTTATTACTTGCTTTTAGGGGTACTCCACTGGATAAAACATTTTTTAAATCAACTGGCGACAGAAAGTTAAACAGATTTGTAAATTACTTCTATTAAAAAATCTAAATCCTCCCAGTACTAAGCTGCTGTATGCTTCACAGGAACTTCTTTTCTTTTTCAATTTCCTTTCTGTCTGACCACAGTGCTCTCTGCTGACACCTCTGTCCATTTTAGGAACTGTTCAGAGTAGGAGCAAATCCCCATAGCAAACCTATCCTGTTCTGGACAGTTCCTGATATGGACAGAAGTGTCAACAGAGAGCACTGTGGTCAGACTGAAAGGAAGTTCAAAAAGAAAACAACTTCCTGTGGAGCATACAGAAGCTTATATGTACTAGAAAGATTTATATTTTTTAATACAAGTAATTTACAAATCTGGCTAACTTTTTGTCATCAGTTGATTTAAAAAAAACATGTTTTCCAGTGGAGCACCCCTTTAACTTTAGAAATTTATACTTTTTTTTTCTCAGCCAAGAAATATTTTCTAATACAACACACATACAGTAAAATAATGTTATATATAAAGGTATATACCTTGCCCACAAGTGGCTGGCCAGTCTCGTTGGTGACATAGACTCCTCTCTTCAGTCCATCTTCATAGGGGAAATAACTTCCACGGGGACTAGTAAGGCCAATAGCTGGTTCCTAATATACATAATAATACATAAAAGTCACCTCGCCCTGTTCTCCTTCAGTATATGCACATTCTCTAGACTCTGCAACTTACTTTAGACTATGTGGTTAAAGGGGTACTCCCATCCCCTCATGACGTCATGCCTCGCCCCCTCAATGCAAGTCTATGGGAAAGGGCGTGACGGCTGTCACGCCCCCTCCCATAGACTTGCAGTGAGGGGGTGGGGCGTGAAATCTTGAGGGGGCGGGGCTATGATGTCACGAGCTCCCGGCGCCGGCTCCAGCGTTCAGAACAGTTTATTCCAAGCGCTAAACAGTGGAGTACCCATTTAAGATATAAAACGTGAGTTGTGATTGGTTGTTGCTTGGGATAATCACTCCAGTTTCTGTCTCAGACAGATTGATAAATAAGGGCCAATGTTTGCGACTTTCTACTGGATCTGCACCTGGCACAGCTAAACAAATTCTCCCCCATAGACTGTGCTGGAGGACATTTGGTTATGGTACCTGCTTAGACTGTTCTGCTTACGAAAATTAGACATTAGACATTTAGTTTACATTTATAATATGAACTTTTCATGGAATTGTCAGTGCGGTACATTCAAGCCCGCAATCCTTACCACAATTAAGACGTATTTCATGCCCTCTTGGTGCAATTCATTAACCATTTCTGGCATATCTCCAAAGTTTTCTGGGTCATAAGTGAAATCTAGGAACGCGTCCATATAGTCAATGTCATTCCATTGCACGTCCTAGAAATTAGAAAAAAATTATATTGGTGAACGACCCAGGTTAATCCAATGTTAATTTATTAGATTCATTTAGTATCATAACAATAAGAAGCAATATGAAATACTTAGGTCATAAATAGGGTTTTGCTGTCAAGTTTAACTATGTAACTATGTAAGTTTACACTATCACTACACTAAAACATAGTCTATCCTGCTGCTTCTTGCTTCTACAAACACTCACACATTTTTTAAATCCTAACACTGGTACTGATGGGGGATGAAGTAGGAAAGGGGTTTTGGCGACTTTAGACAATAATTCTATACTTCTAATGTTATAATGTACGTTATTTTATTCTAAGGGTCTATTCACACAGCAGAATTTCCGCTGTGTAAATATGTTTAAAAATAAATAAATAAATAATAATAATAATAATAATAAAAGACTAAACCCACGCAAATGACCCTAGTGACATGGTTTAATTAAAACCTGTTCTTTTAGAGTTTGTTCATAATTAATAAATAATGTAAATATGGTCATCTTTGTATTTCGAGGGCCATGAACAGTAGATGCACTTCAGTTATTACTAAACGCTTTCCTAAAGGTAATTTGTAATTGCTGCTCAGAGATGCAGACACCATCAGATAGCTGTTAGGGTATAAAACCAGACTGTACGTTTCCTGAAGCTGATGGTGGTTGTCAAACTTATTAAAAACGTATAAACTTTTTATTTCTCAGCGAAGTGCCAAGGAGATGGAGCTTAGCTTCTCAAATGCCATACCTTGACATGTCCCCACACTCACCTTTTCCTTTTAGCATCTACCTGATTGCTTCCTACTAATCTCCCCTTGCTTGGTTGAACTTGATGGACATTACATAACCCCCCCCCCCCCCCCCCACTCCTGGGATTAGGCTAATACTGTCCATGCTGAGGGCTTCAGATTTATACCCACTTTTAGGGTATGTTCACATGAGCGGATCCCCAGCGTATTTCACGCTGCAGTTCCGCTGCTGAAGGACCGCCGTATGCTGCCTTTACAAGTGCCTGCTCGGAGCGACAATACGCCGCTACGAGCAGACACACTGAAGCGATGTGCGAGTCGCTGCGCATGCACGGTGTACTCGCACACATCGCGGCTGCTCCCCCTGCTCTATGAGCTAGGCCAAGAGCTACCGCGATGTGCGAGTATACTGCTCATGCGTGTTGCGACACGCACATCGTAGTGTGTCTGCTCGAAGCGGCGTATATTGTCGCTTTGAGAAGGCACATGTAAAGACAGCATACAGCAGTCCTTCAGCGGCGGATCTGCAGAGTAAAATAAGCTGGGGATCCACTCGTGTGAACGTACCCTTAAGTCCTATGTAGTTACCTCCTAACTGGATATTTGGGGTTTCAAAACTAGTTGACTAACTATATCTCAAGAACGAAGGTTGGGGAGGGGTGCTTGGGCATAGCAAAAACTAAAAACACTTGTCTAGTCAATGAAGAAGAGCCTACAATATGATATGGAGAACTCAACTTTTTGAGAGGCTCATAAAGTTATTCATTATCATGCATTTTGTTGCTTTGCTCCCACCATTAAAAAAAAAATTAAAAAAAATAATAAAAAAAAAATAAAAAAGACATAGAATTTGTCCAGATACGGTGCTCAAATATTATACCTCATAGTAGAGATTGTTTGGTTTACTGCAAAAAATCCAGTCGTTCTTGTTAGTAGGAACAATGGGGGAGATTTATGAAAACCTGTCCAGAGGAAAAGTTGCTGAGTTGCCCATAGCAACCAATCAGATCGCTTCTTTCATTTTTGAAAAGGCCACTGAAAAATGAAAGAAGCGATCTGATTGGTTGCTATGGGTAACTCAGCAACTTTTCCTCTGGACAGGATTTGATAAATCTCCCCCAATATGCTATGAAACAACAGAATATTGTGCTTTGTTACCAGAGGAATTTGAGCTTCCCTGGTTTTCTTCACAGCTTCTCGAGTCATGGCAGAACTGGTGTACCCCCAGCGACAAAGGTGGAATCCAAGGCTCCAATATGGAGGCATAAAGGGATACCCTCAAATGAAATAGAAGAACATACATAATCATTTTATGACTTATTATTTATATAATGCATATTCTAAAGTATTTCTATAATAAATATTGTATAGTATATACAGTCATGGCGTAAATGTTGGCACCCCTGAAATGAAGTATTTCTCACAGAAAAGGATTACAGTAACACATGTTTTGCTATACACATGTTTATTCCCTTTGTGTGTATTGGAACTAAACCAAAAAAGGAGGAAAAAAAGCAAATTGGACATAATGTCACCCCAAACGCCAAAAATGGGCCGGACAAAATTATTGGCACCCTTAACTTAATATTTGGTTGCACACCCTTTGGAAAGAATAATTGAAATCAGTCGTTTCCTATAACCATCAATAAGCTTCTTCCACCTCTCAGCCGGAATGTTGGACCACTCTTCCTTTACAAACTGCTCCAGGTCTCTCTTATTGGAAGGCGCCTTTTCCCAACAGCAATTTTAAGATCTCTCCACAGGTGATCAATGGGATTTAGATCTGGACTCATTGCTGCCACTTTAGAACTCTCCAGCGCTCTGTTGCCATCCATTTCTGGGGTCTTTTTGATGTGTGTTTGGGGTCATTGTCCTGCTGGAAGACCCAAGATCTCGGATGCAAACCCAGCTTTCTGACACTGGGCTGTACAGTGCGACCCAAAATCCATTGGTAATCCTCAGATTTCATGATGCCTTGTATACATTCAAGGCACCCAGTGCCAGAGGCAGCAAAACAACCCCAAAACATCATTGACCCTCCCCCATATTTCACTGTAGGTACTGTGTTCTTTTCTTTGTAGGCCTCATTCCGTTTTTGGTAACCAGTAGAATGTTGTGCTTTATCAATGCATGAAACAATCTTTCACATGGTTGAAACAATCTTATTTTTCCACAATTTTGAAAGGGTGCCAATAATTTTGTCCAGCCCATTTTTGAAGTTTGGGGTGACATTATGTCCAATTTGCTTTTTTTTCCTCCCTTTTTTGGTTTAGTTCCAATACACACAAAAGGAATAAACATGTGTATAGAAAAACATGTGTTACTACTAGAGATGAGCAAACTTACAGTAAATTCGATTCGTCACGAACTTCTCGGCTCGGCAGTTGATTACTTTCCTGCATAAATTTGTTCAGTTTTTCGGTGCTCCGGTGGGCTGGAAAAGGTGGATACAGTCCTAGAAGACTCTTTCCTAGGAATGTATCCACCTTTTCCAGCCCACCGGAGCACCTGAAGGCTGAACTAATTTACGCAGGAAAAGTCATCAACTGTCGAGACGAGAAGTTCGTGACGAATCGAAGTTCGCTCATCTCTAGTTACTGCAATCCTTTTCTGTGAGAAATATTTCATTTTCTTGAAAAATTTCAGGGGTTCCAACATTTACGGCCATGACTGTATATAAGTCTTTTTTATTGTACTTATATAATGTATATTCTATGGTGTTTTTGTGCAATGGATAAAAAGGGGCAAAAAAAGTTTGACATTTAACCCAGTAGACAGCAACATTTTCAACAAATTGAACACTTAGTGTTCTACTAAAATGTATATTTTCCAGAAAATGCATCACCTTTAGACAAATTTGTATCAAATAGTTAGTTTTAGCAAAAAAATGCATATCTTCTAACAGGATGGGATTTATAGGCATTCTTACCTACGACGTCCTGGTACTGCTTTACAACGGTTTTAGGCTCAGGACCCAAAAAGACATAAAAATCCAAAATCCCTCCTGTAGTTCTCCAGGTCAAAGCGGGAGCAGGCTGCAGTATGATATCTAGAGAGATACTGATCATTGTTATTTTGGGTACCATATTATGTATGTGGTCAGTATGTAACACTTTACAGAGGAATAAACTGCATATACTGTAGTATGACAATATTATTTCTGATCATCGCAGATCATTAGTTATTACTTGTTTATATTTGTATTATATATAACACACTTACCCATGGCATTGCTGTTGAGCAGAAACACTCCATGAGCTAAACCATCTTTATCCATCGCTACATAAAAAGGATGAGTGCCGTACAGGTTTGCATCTTTCTAAAAGTACAAGAACCAAACAGATACCATCAAACAAATAGAAAAAAGATAAGGTTATGTTCTCATGGCCGGGTCTACTGCGAATTTCCCACTGTGGGTTTAAGCTCCAGAGGAAAATCAACAGAAGATTACATTGCCTTTAAAGGGGGTACTCCCCTGGAAAACATTTTTTTTTAAATCAACTGGTGCCAGAAAGTTAAACAGATTTGTAAATTACTTCTATTTAAAAATTGTAATTCTCCAATTACTTATTAGCTGCTGCATGCTACAGAGGAAGTTCTTTTCTTTTTGAGTTTCCTTTCTGTCTGACCACAGTGCTCTCTGCTGACACCTCTGTCCATTTTAGGAACTATCCGGAGCAGGAGAGGTTTCCTATGGGGATTTGCTCCTACTCTGGACAGTTCCTACAATGGACAGAGGTGTCAGCAGAGAGCACTGTGGTCAGACTGAAAGGAAATTCAAAAAGAAAAGAACTTCCTGTGAAACATACAGCAGCTGATAAGTACCCCCGCAATGTCATAAACTCCCTCTCAATGCAAGTCTACAGGAGGGGGCGTGTGAGGCTGCTGGGGGCATTGTGTGTGTGTGAGAGAGAGGCTGCTGGAGGCACTGTGTGCATGTGTGAGACTGCTGGGACATTGTTTGCGTGTGTGAGGCTGCTGGCGGCATTGTGTGTGTGTGAGAGAGAGGCTGCTGGAGGCACTGTGTGCATGTGTGAGACTGCTGGGGGCATTGTTTGCGTGTATGAGGCTGCTGGGGGCTTTGTGTGCATGTGTGAGGCTGCTGGGGGCTTTGTGTGCATGTGTGAGGCTGCTGGGGGCTTTGTGTGTATGTGTGTGTCACTGCTGGGGGCCTAGAAGGAGACAGAAATATAAGATATGGAACACTAGACTGAGAACAAGATGAGTCTCAAGATGAGTCTCCACAAAAGCCAAACAAAAGCCAAACTCCAAAACATAAAGGAATACAGGTAAGGATACAAAACAGGAAACTATAAAACCAAACTCCACAACATGGAGGAATACTAAATACTGAGCAGGGGTACAAGCACAAGACTAACAGTGACAGCTGCTGCTACGTGCGCTGGTCGATAACACCCCCTTCCTGCAGACTGCCGGGGCCCCATACAGGAGATTGTGTGGGGGGGGGGGGGGGGGGGTCCTTAGGATAGGGGATAACTTTTCATATAACAGAATACTCCTTTAATTTGTTATTACACATATGCATTGTATTAGCAATCTATATGGATATATTTACCAGTCACATGGCTACGCTTGTTGCTTGAGAAAGGTCCTGGAGAGGACCGGAGCGTTGCCTGCTCACATTTTGATGGTATAAAAGTATTTGAATTTTTCCCGTACTTTATGGAGTGCTGCAGTTAATATTTTGCATAGATATATCAATAAATATCCTATGCACAGATGCCACCCTTCTTACCCGAGGTATTAAGTCTCTGTTCCAAAATGTTAATCTTCTCCAGTTCAGATCCAGGTTAATGGAAGTATAATGTTCCCCCAGTCCATACAGAAAGTTTGAGGAAAGAGAGGTTGACATCTGAATAAACTGGTCTGCGAATAGTAATGGAGCCAAAGTGGTGTTTAACCTAAAATACAGAAAAGTCATCAATTAATAATCTTCTTGCTGTAAAAAAAAACATTCTCAAATGTGAATAAACATTCTTAGGCCAAAATATCAGCTAATTCCTCATGGTTATGGTTTCTGCAGAATGTATTCTGGCCTTTAGATTAAGAGTTCATATAGTGTAAAACAAAAAACAAAAACGTCAGTAAGAAAGGTATAAGAAAAGCAGCTTTTTTTTTTAATCTAATGTATTCTACTTTAGATTAAACAAAAGCGGCCATCAGTGCACACCGTGTATAAAAAACTAAATGACATTAATTCCAGTGTTGAATTTATTACCACTACCTACCATCATTCCATTAACCCCTTAAGGACCGGAGGTTTTTCCGTTTTTGCATTTTCGTTTTTTGCTCCTTGCCTTTAAAAAATCATAACTCTTTCAAATTTACACCTAAAAATCCATATGATGGCTTATTTTTTGCGCCACCAATTCTACTTTGTAATGACGTCAGTCATTTTGCCCAAAAATCTATGGTGAAGCGGGAAAAAAAATCATTGTGCGACAAAATTGAAAAAAAAACGCTGTTTTGTAACTTTTGGGGGCTTCCGTTTCTACGTAGTACATTTTTCGGTAAAAATGACACCTGATATGTATTCTGTAGCTCCATACGATTAAAATGATACCCTACTTATATAGGTTTGATTTTGTCGGACTTCTGGAAAAAATCATAACTACATGCAGGAAAATTAATACGTTTAAAATTGTCATCTTCTGACCCCTATAACTTTTTTATTTTTCCGTGTATTGGGCGGTATGAGGGCTCATTTTTTGCGCCGTGATCTGAAGTTTTTAACGGTACCATTTTTGCATTGATAGGACTTATTGATCACTTTTTATTCATTTTTAAATGATATAAAAAGTGACCAAAAATGCACTATTTTGGACTTTGGAATTTTTTTGCGCGCACGCCATTGACCGAGCGGTTTAATTAATGATATATTTTTATAATTCGGACATTTCCGCACGCGGTGATACCACATATGTTTATTTTTATTTTTATTTACACTGTGTTTTTTTTTTTATTGGAAAAGGGGGGTGATTCAAACTTTTAATAGGGGAGGAGTTAAATGATCTTTATTCACTTTTTTTTTTCACTTTTTTTGTGCAGTGTTATAGGTCCCATAGGGACCTATAACACTGCACACACTGATCTTCTATGTTGATCACTGGTTTCTCATAAGAAACCAGTGATCTACGATTCTGCCGGATGACTGCTCATGCCTGGATCTCAGGCACTGAGCAGTCATTCGGCGATCGGACAGCGAGGAGGCAGGAAGGGGCCCTCCCGCTGTCCTGTCAGCTGTTCGGGATGCCGCGATTAGCCGCGGCTATCCCGAACAGCTCGACTGAGCTAGCCGGGAACTTTCACTTTCACTTTTAGCCGCGCGGCTCAGCTTTGAGCGCGCGGCTAAAGGGTTAATAGCGCGCGGCGCCGCGATCGGCGCTGCGCGCTATTAGAGGCGAGTCCCGGCTTCACTATGACGCCGGGCCCGCCATGATATGACGCGGGGTTACTGTGTAACCCCGCGTTATATCGGAAGAGCAGGACCAAGGACGTACCGGTACGTCCTTGGTCCTTAAGGGGTTAAAGGGGTACTCCACTGAAAAACATTGTCTTTTAAATCAACTGGTGCCAGAAAGTTAAACAGATTTGTAAATGACTTCTATTAAAAAATCTTAATCCTTCCAGTACTTATCAGTTGCTGTATACTACAGAGGAAGTTCTATTCTTTTTGAATTTCCTTTTAGTCTGACCACAGTGCTCTCTGCTGACACCTCTGTCCATATCAGGAACTGTCCAGAGCAGGATAGGTTTGCTATGGGGATTTGCTCCTACTCTGGACAGTTCCTAAAATGGACAGAGGTGTCAGCAGAGAGCACTGTGGTCAGACAGAAAGGAAATTCAAAAAAGAAAAAACTTCCTCTGTAGTATACAGCAGCTGATAAGTAGTGGAAGATTTTTAAATAGAAATTACTTGCAAATCTGTTTAACTTTCTGGCACCAGTTGATTTAAAAAAAAAAAAAATGTTTTCCAGCAGAGTAACCCTTTAATAGAACACATTATTAGAATTACAAAAACTGCTGCTTTTTATATCTATTTTACTGCAGTATTTTTGTTTTGATTTTCTAACATGTGAAAAAGCCCTCAGAAAACTCCATCCTCTCCTCCAGCTGAATGCATTATGCGCCTGGCCCCATTTGTGCAATGTGTTTCTGGGTCGTACTGTTGTACAGATATATAAATACTATAAATGTTTTTAGTATTTTTATATTTTGCATCACAGGGAGAAAAGGTGTTTTACTTGCTGTGGATCCTATACTCATAAGGGGAGATTTGTTGTCATCATTGTTGTATTTGGTAAGTATGTTTCGAAGTAATTTTTTTATTAAAGGGGTACTCCGCTGCTCAGTGTTTGGAACAAACTGTTCCGAACGCTGGAGCCGGTGCAGGAAGCTCCTGACGTCATAGCCCCGCCCCCTGATGACATCACACCCTGCCACCTCAATGCAAGTCTATGGGAGGGGGCGTGACAGCCGTCACGCCCCCTCCCATAGACTCGCATTGAGAGGGTGGGGCGTGATGTCATGAGGGGGCGGGGCTATGACATCAAGAGCTTCCGGCACCGTCTCCAGCGTTCGGAAAGGTTTATTCCAAACACTGAGCAGCGGAGTACCCCTTTAAGGAGGGTTGATAAATTTGGCGCACATAAGCAAAAAACAATAAATCCATTTAGAACACCATTTTGTATGATTCCTCCTCTCTACAACTTTTTGTGCAACTTTTTTTTTTTAAAGTGCTGTCCAAAGGCAGTTTTGTAAGCCAGGTCTGACCTGGCTTAGGTTTGCAATTTTTTAAGGGGTTTGTGACTTTTTTTATGCCTACATGCAAAGGCTCAGGCGCGTGCGACAATGTGTGACCGGAGTAAGCAAAAAAGGCTTTAAATGCAATGATAAATGTCTCCCATAAAGTCTTGTGCCTCCGTTTTCACAAGCTCATTTAGTGAGCAGACACTGTTCTTCTCATGATCCCATTATCTCTATCCTCCATACTATGGATCGCTCATTGCTTTTATAGCAATCCGAGAGGGCAGCCTAAATGGGATGACAGGTTCCCTCTAAAGAGAATTTGTCATAAGAAAAAAAAATCCTGAAATCTTGCAGTTTTTAGTCTGGCCACTAAGCCTAATAATAAGATGAAATTTTCTGTTCTGTAGAAAAAACTTTTCAAAACTCACAGGTATGATTACATGACAGGTGACATGTACAGTAGATATGAAGAACCTAGGATCCACCATTCACAATAGGTGATAGTCAACGCTCACCTCTCCCATTCCCTGCACAGTGACACAGAGACCATGCCTAGTTAATATATAAGCCAGCTTCAAACTATTGTTTCCTATAGTCCATGTGACTGCTGTGAACATTATCTCTACATACTGTTAAAAGCAAAAAGGCTTTTGGCAATTTTGGTGACATGACATTGTGCAGTTATCTACAACCTGCAACTATTTTTAACTTTTCATATAAAAAAAAGTAACCACAATTTTTATTTGCAGTGTACAGTGGCGAATATTTTGGCTTCATGCAGCAGTCATAGTGTTATGTTGCATGCTGCAGCGGGATCCTATTGACAATCATTAGATGCCATATCAGAATGCAGCAATTCCATCTTCATGTGCAACCATTGTCGCTGTGCAGCTTTAGTTTTACTGCTTTGGCTGATCTATTTATCTAATCTAGTGTGTTAAGTTATTGAACTAATCCTTGCGAGGACAAGGTCAGGTACTGGCCTAGGCTGGCTCTGCCTGCTGCTTAGAGAGAAGCAACCAACAAATTACTCAGTCAACTAATACTGGGGGGTGTTAGGATTCGGCAGGCTGGAGGTGGATCCTCTGTGTCAGAGAGGGATTGGTGTGGACCGTACCGGTGGACCGGTAACGGCTCAACCTCACTGACTGCTGAGAGTGGCGTGGGACAGGAGGACTAGACAGAGGCGAGGTCAGACGTAGCAGAAGGTCAGGGCAGGCGGCAAGGTTCGTAGTCAAGGGTAACGGCAGAAGGTCTGGTAACACTGGTAAGGCAAACACAGAAACGCTTTCACAAGGCACTGAGGCAACAAGATCCGGCAATTCTGGGAAGGGGAAGTGAGGTAATATAGGCAAGGAGCAGATGGGAGCAATTACACTGATTGGGCCAGGCACCAGTTAGTGGTGTACTGGCCCTTTAAATCTTAGAGAGCCGGCGCGCGCCCTAGAGAGTGGAGCCGCGCGCGCCAGGACGTGACAGCCGGGGAACGGGACAGGTAAGTGGATTGGCATGCGACCCGCGAGCGGGCGCATCCCGCTATGCGGATCGCATCCCCGCCAGCAGTGTCAGTGCAGCGCTCCCGGTCAGTGGGTCTGACCGGGGCACTGCAGAGAGGAGAACGCCGCGAGCACTCCGGGGAAGAGCAGGGACCCGGAGCGCTCGGCGTAACAGGGGGGGTGTATTTTTTTAGATGGGGGTTTTCTGTATATTTAGAGGTTCTAGTCAGGGGGTTCCCGTTTTAGATCCTTATTAGTTTCGGAGCTGTGTGGAATGTGTATTTATTTGGAGTGTTTGCACGAATCTATATTTAGTTATAAATCTGAGGGGGCTAAAGGATCAGACTACACAGAGTTTTAGGACACTGATAGGGATATTAATATTTATTAATTATTGTTGATAGCCTATCCTTAAAGGGAATTAATCATCAGATTTTACCATATATAACGCTTGTCAACTCATTATATATATGGTAAAATCTGTATCCTCACCATCCCGGGGGATGTTTGTGCCCCCAGGGATGGTAAAAATGTGAAGTTATAAAGTCCCCCCTGGCCACCTCACCAGTAGTCATTTGGACGGGGACTAATACTTACCAGCACCCGCCGCTCCCCGTCACTCTGGCTGTGGCCCCGCCCCATCGGCTTGATTGATGGCTCGTGTCATTGCTCTGCTCTGTCTGCTTAGGTAGATCCATAATGCGTGACGTGTTGATTTTAATTTTTATATATATTTGTTTTTATTGTAGGCACTATTATCCACTTTGTTCGGACAGACATGTTTGGGGACTCCACATTCCCAAGCACCGACAAGAACATCACATTCTGTTAATTAACTGTTTATATTATCTGCTTTTGTGGAACGTTAGTTGTTTATGGTCCGGAATAAAGGTCCGGCATATTGTGGATAGCTAAGCAATCCTATTGCACACGTATCCACTACGGACTGGCGATGCGGCCGAGCGCAGATAATCACCGTATACGCATCACATCTCCTAGGCTATACAAGGGATCACGTACTGAACAGCTGACGGGTTGGGGACTGCATCATCATGCTTTGGCGCAGCCACATTGTTTACAATCGGAGTATACAGGAGTTGTTTGTAGATCTATGGAATGATTCAGCTGGTTCGAATAAGGATCGGAAGCAAGAATGGGTAATTTGGACTTCCCAGTCTCTTGTACTCCAGTTGGTCCTTAGTAAAACTGTAATATGATTGTTATTAATATATAGGCTTTGTATTGTTTATATATTGTTGAAATATGTAAGTCACATAATTGCTTTTTGAACCTATCACAATCAGTGGGTTGTCCTTCACTGTCTGTACATAAGGTTGTTCTATTGATATATTTGTTATGCTTGAAAAAGCTCTCCAGCCAAAACGTTGCATACTGTGCTCTTTAGCGCAATAACATTTTAAGCCTGCAATTATACCAGACCTCATGACTGGTGCTGTATCATGTGTTTGAGGACTTGCTGGGACTGGTGGATACCTTGCACAGCACTAGAGGTGATCCTATGCTGGTTCTCTTCTGTATATTAGGGAAGGAGAGAAAAAAGAAAAAGGAAAAGACACATGCCCCTAGTGTAGTATGTATAATACACCAATAAACGTATATACAGGATAATAGCACTCACCTTGTACAGTTGCATAGAGCAGGATAATGTAAACTATTTATTAAAGGCACACATCTACGCGTTTCTGGCCCGGATTGGGCCCTTCTTCAGGATAAAGTGCATGATGATGTAATTTATCCTGAAGAAGGGCCCACTCCAGGCCAGAAACGCGTAGATGCGTGCCTTTGATAAATAGTTAACATTATCCTGCTCTATATTGCAAGTTTATTACTTTGGAGAAGATCCAGCCCATTACCAGTTCCTATTTTCGCTGTCTACTTCACCGCTCTTCTGTGTATTAGCATTCCCTATATGTTTGTTACAGATGCAAACCAGTTGCTAGATTGCAGAACCAAAGAACCAGACTTCAATTTAGCAGTTGTCTTTATTGGGTCCCTAAAATTGACTTTGTTAGCCTTGGCAGCCGCTGCCTGGCACTGATCATTAAAGTAAAGTTTACTGTCCACCAGTACCCCCAAGTCTTTTTTGGTAGAAGTTTTAACTAATGTCTTATTATTTAGTACATAATTGTACATGTTGTTTTCATGGGATGTATAGAGAGGCATGGAGGCTCATGACAAGAACATAGTTTTGCCTCTGAATAAATCATTAGTGGGACCACATATGGAGTATTGTGTCCAATTTTGGGCACCTATATATATAAAGGATATGGCTGAACTGGAGAGGGTACAAAGGAGGGCGACAAAAATTATTGATGGTATGGGAGGATTACAGGACCAAGACAGGTTATCAAGATTGGGGTTATTTAGTCTGAAGAAAAGACGTCTTAGGGGCCATCTGATCACAATGTACAAATCTATGACTGGACAGTACAGAGATCTTTCTAGTGATCTTTCTATACATACGCTGGTGACCATGACAAGGGGGACATCCTCTACGTCTAGAGGAAAGAAGGTTTCACCATCATCACAGACAGAGATTCTTTACTGTAAGAGCAGTGAGACTATGGAACTCTCTGCCACATGATGTTGTGATGTCTGAACCAATAAACAAGTTCAAGGGGGGCCTGGATGTTTTTCTAGAGAGTCATAACATTAGAGGTTATGGATACTAGATTTATGATGATAGAACATTGATCCGGGGATTTATTCTGATGCCATATTGGCGTCAGGAAGGAATTTTTTCTCTGTCATGGGGCAATTGGTATGAGCCTCATGGGGAGTTTTTGCCTTCCTCTGGATCAACACAGTAGGGTTTTAGGTTTAACTCGATGGACTCTTTTTTTTTTTTTTCCCCCAACCTTACGAACTATGTTACTATGTTAAATTGTACACAAGCAAGTATCAAATGTCCAAACTAAAACATTTGGTGAATCACCATTACATGTATATGGCCAATGGCAGTAGTAGTCTTGCAGAATTGTTCTGATAAAGTGAAACAACAAACACATAACAGGATAAAACAGACAGAAAATTCTAACTATAAAGGACCAGAATCACTAAGCAAAACTCTGCATTGCACTAGAGAAGTTTCCAAAATCAAATGCTAAAACGAAAGACAGACTGGCTAGGACACGGACAACACATGGCAGCAAAGTATTAGCAATATCAATCAAACCAGCAAAACAATAAATAAATAATCAAGCAATATGACTACCCATGAAAACCAACAAATGGATTCATTATATATACTGAGGAATCACATCAAGCAAAACACAGCAAAACCTGGAATGGACCCATTGTATTAAAAAAGATAGAAGCAGAAGATGACATGGCGAAGAATTTCTGACATGCTAAAGAATGTTAAAGTTTTTTTCCCCTCTTCCAAACTTGGAAATCCCACCTAAAGCAGTATTCCAAGGCATTAGTGCCTGTCAGTGTTCCTGTCACAGCACCCGATTTACAATACAAAAGTGATGGATCACGAAACAAGAAACACTGCCACTGCAATTTTTAGATCTCCTTCTAAAATATAACTTTTATTACTCAATGTTTAAAAACATGATACAAACGGCCACACACAAAAACCTCAATGCAGAAAAAGATAATATCTTTACCATCCACAGAGATATTCTGTCAACAGGTCGCAATGCTGACTGAATAAAGTGCTCGACTAAACAGTGCACAAGGAGCAAATTCATTGACTACTCACCTCTTGGAGTTACCCAAGTGTCTGAAGAAGTAATGACAAAATACCAACTAAACGAACAACCCTAAGATCTTAAACAATCAACTGTGAAAACAATTCTCCATAACGATACAATAATAATCAAAGATCCATTCTTAATAATTTGATGCAATAGATAAAATTAGGATATGCAAGAGTACTCCCAGCCAGGTATATGATCAGGACTCGGCTAGACAGACAAAAGGAAACCTACAACAACACATGTGTCATAGTTATAGTGCTATATACCTGATGTATCCCCCCCCCCCCATCATTTCTGGGGTTTCTCATGGGATACAATACCAGTCCCTCATGGTAGGTGATGGTGATGGTTGTTCTGTGTTGAAGAGACAGACTGAAGGACCACCACTTTCCTTGTGCACTGTTTAGTTGAGCACAATCTGTATTGTGACCTGATGACAGAATATCACCGTGGATGGTAATATAGTTATCTTTCTAGTATTTTTTGCTTTGGGGTTTTTGTGTGTGGTTGTTTTTATCATGTTTTTAAACATTGATAATGATTAATAAAAGTCATATTTAAAAAGGGGATCTAAAAATTGCAGTGACAGTGCTGGTCAGTGTTACACTGATAGGCAACCTATTAGGATGTTCCTCTGGCCTAGCAGGCAAACTTCAATGCTAGGCTCCCAGCTGCCATGGTAACCACCAGCACCCTGTGATTGCACTGCAGGGTGCCGATGGCCAAACAGAGGGAGCTCCCTTCTTCTTTCAAACACCTTACATGTAGCAGTCACTTTAGACTACAACATGTAAGGGGTTAAACTGCCAGAACTGAAGTGTACTTTGATCCCATCAGTTACGGCAGGAGCCTGGCTGTTTATGACTGCTGAACTCCTGCATAGACCCATGGGTATACCGGGCATGACTCGTGAGATCATAATGAACTGGCACCCGCTCATTTATCCGTCATCGATTGTTAGCTGATCAATCTTCATTCCATTGTTTGGAATATTACTCATAGTGGCCAGCTTCTAGTAATTGTCTATTACTTCTGTCATCCTTATACACGCTAACAATATTCACTTTGGGAGAAATTTATCCAAACCTGTGCAAAGGAAAAGTTGACCATTTGGTCATAATAACCTATTAGATTGCATCTTTTATTTTTAGAAAAAGGCCTCTTGAAAATTAAAGACGCAATCTGATTGGTTGCTATGGGCAACTGGTCAACTTTTGCTCTACACAGCTTTTGATAAATCTCCCTCATTGTTAGTAGAGATGAATCAACTGTATAGATTGTATCTGCCCAATAATTATGTTCTGCATGACTAAATAAACAATAATAGTATTCCTCATTATATCCTTAATTCTATAGCAACAACATATTTTGCCGTACTGTACATCTTATCAAATGGACATAAACTACATACAAATATAGTCAGTACATACAATAACTGGGAAAGTCAGCTTGCTGTATATCATATTTTTTAGACCAGGCATTAACAGAGGCCGATAATATAAAGGGTACAGGGGGAAACTGCCCTGTTATTATAGTAGAATATAATATTACCTAAATATTAAAGCTAAAGTGACAGCCATTTCACCACACTAAACCCAATACATAGTTCACAACTGGAATAAAAGGAAATATAACTTACCTGGATGTGTGGTTCTGGAGATAGACCCGATATTAGCCGGCACTGCTAATATTTTATTCACTAACTTTACCTAATGGAGGTGGGACCAGGCATACCCAGCATTCCTGGGTCCAATAACATATTAGCAATGTCAGCTACTATCAGGTCGACTATCGCTAGCACCGGATCGTAAATTCTGGTAAGTTATGCCTAATTTTAATCCTTATTCATATTTCCCTGAAGAAGAAATGGTAGTAGCACTGCAAAAAATTATAATTGGAGCAGCTGACGATATTGGGACAAGCAAGTAACAGGGACTAGTCCTAACAATTGGGTCCGGTGGTGCTAGGAACAACCAAGAATACTATTCAGGTAACTAGCATTAGACATAATTCGGTAGCCTGCACTCACTGCTAGATACAGGACCCGAAGCACCTAACCGGAGTCACCAGCGGACCTGGCTCATAGACTCTTGTGGGGCGCTCAGAGGCAACTGCCGACGGTTTCTCACAGATGCGCTTCTTCCGTCCTCTAAGGCCTCTAAAGCGCATCTGCGCGAAACTGTCAGCAGTCACCTCTGAGCGCCCCAGTGACTGACGGCGGTTTCGCGCATATGCGCTTCTTTTGACCTTAGAGGCTGGAAGAAGCAGGAGTCTATGATCCAGGTCCGCCGGTGACTCCGGTTAGGAGCTTCGGGTCCCGCATCTAGCGGTTAGTGCAGACTACCGATTTTGTCTTTTATTGTTATTCCTTTTTATAGCTAAGTTTATTTTTGTGGGTGTGAACTGGTTTTCAGTATTGCTTTAAATTACTGACTGCAGGCCATAGACAAATAAAAAAAATGCCTATGTTGAAAAGTAATTGCATGGTGCTAATATGCCATCCAGAGTTGGGCTAGCCCACCAGAGTACCAGAGGATCTTCTGTAATACAATAAAAAAGCCCTATTATGGGGCCCCAAAGTTTTAGCATGGACTTACAAAAAGTGGCATGGGCTTTCACAATTATTTCCTTGAGTGGGTCCAAAGCACTTTTAGGTGTCCTGTGAATAAGCAAAACCTTTGACTATGTCAAAAGTTTTGATTAATCAAAGTCTGAGTACTTAGACCCCCGCTGATTGTTAAAACCACCAGAGAAAGGCATGGGGATGTGCAGACCAAAGTTGCACTAGACGGGCGCCATTTTAAGTCTATGGAGCCCATAACATGAGGAGTGAAAAATGTATACAAATCCACAATGCTTATGGTTGAAAACTTTCATAAATCCTTAAAATGGTGCAGTATTATTATTTGCTCCTGAAGAATGAGTAAAGACAGCAGCAAAATGTGCCTAGTTTGAGAGCCACATAATCACTGAAGCAGCCAATCTTCTGTATTACAATATAATGCAAAGATTGATAATGTTTCTCTACTATCTAGCTAGGAAGAGAGAGGAATTATCACTAGAATCTACAATCTTTTTGAAAGCAGGTCAAATGGAGGACAAAAGGTGCGGCCAACAAACAATGATGCTCCATAAAACAAAAACATCCAAAAAGCAATAAACATAAATGCTTGAAAAGTTGAGATTCCTTTTGTTTTGTAATTTTGTATTTTTTTTTTTTACTTTAAAATACGCTGTGTGAGTATAGCCTGGGTGGAGACTAAGGAATCTCCAGCCAAAATTGACTGCAAGTATTCTTCGCAGATTCCGGTGAAGGGATTTCAGAGCGAAAGATCTGCTGCTGTAGATCTGTAGTGTGGACTATGCGTTGGAATCCCATTGACAGCAATGGGACTCTGCTGCACCGGAATTTGCAAACGGAATTTCAAAACTGATAATTCTGTAGTGTGAACCTAGCCTTAAAGGGGTACTCTGCCCCTAGACAACTTATGCCCTATCCAAAAGATAGAGGATAAAATGTCTGATCGCGGGGGTCCCGCCGCTGGGGCCCCCCCCATCTCTCTGATGCACCCGGCATTTGTTTAGAGCGTCGGGTGCAGCTTGGGAGGCTCGTGACATCACGACACATCCCCCTCAATGCAAGTCTATGGGAGAAGGCGTGACGGCCTTCACGACCCCTCCTATGTCTTGCATTGAGGAGGCATGGCATGACATCGCGAGCGGGACGTGGCCGTGAAGTCACGTGTCTCCGCCCTGCATCGCCAGTCATCCGGCACGTTTGCTCCGTGCACCAGATTTCTTGGTAGCCCCAGCGACGAGACCCTCAGGATCAGACATCTCATTCCTTATCCTTTGGATAGGGGATAAGATGTCTAGAGACACCTTAAGCATAGCCTGCAATGCCATATACTGGAATAAAGAGTGCTTATAGCTCTATAATATGAACTAGCAGGCTCTGCTGAGTATATGAGGAATAAAGTTAAAGGGTACCTTTCATCAAAAATACTTTTGATATATTATAGATTAATGTATGCAGAATAACTTTCCAATTGCATGTTATAAAAAAATATGCTTCTTTCTATTTAATTTTCCACTTTGAAAAAATGACCACTAAGGGTCTCTCTTCCAGTCCTTTTTTTTTTATAGATTTCAGACTCATGATGGAGTCCTAAATCTCAGACTGCAGCCGGGACACAGACAATCTCACCACTGCACACTGCCAGGGAGAAGTGCTGAGCTTGTCTGTGTCCCAGCTGCAGTCTGAGATTTAGAACTCCATCATGAGTCTGAAATCTATAAAAAGAAAGGACTGGTAGGGAGACCCCTAGTGGTCATTTTTTCAAAGTGGAAAATTAAATAGAAAGAAGCATATATTTTTTTATAACATGCTATTGGAATGTTATTCTGCATACATTAATCTTCAGAGATATAATAACTTATTAGTTATAATTCAGTATTTTCCGGTTATATTATTCTGTAGATGGTATTCACTCTCTTGTTTCTTGTTATCCTGTCATGATAATATTTACATGCTTTTCCTAGTTGGCCTGTTATCTTCACATTGTTGCCTACAACACAAGTAGCCAAGAAATGGCATTTCCGTAACAGTAAAACAAAGACAACTCACAAGATTTGCCCATTACACTTCCGACTGATGATTAAGCCAAAGGGTTCAGTAGTGATTTTGACATCGTACTGCATATTGGTTGGTTTAGTACTGACACGTGGTGTTTCAATGGGAACTTCATAGCGGTTTCGAGACGGATCTTTAATCTACAGTCAAAAATATAAAGGAGAAGGTAAAAGTTATAAACACAGAGATACTAGCTGGCTATCTATATAGGTATTAAAGGGGTACTCCGGTGAAAACCTTTTTTCTTTTAAATCAACTGGTGGCAGAAAGTTGAACATATTTATAAAGTACTTCTATTAAAAAAATCTTAATCCTTCCTGTACTTATTATCTGCTGAATACTACAGAGGAAATTCTTTTCTTTTTGGAATGCTCTCTGATGACATCACAAGCACAGTTCTCTCTGCTGACGTTATTATAATAATAATAACACTTTATTTATTGTTGTCCTTAGTAGGATTTGAACCCAAGTCCCCAGCACTGCAAGGCAGCAGTGCTAACCACTGAGCCACCATGCTGCCCTTAGCATGCATCTGCTATGCATGGTTGCTAAAATGGACAGAGATGTCAGCAGAGAGCACTGTGCTCGTGATGTCATCAGTGTTCCAAAAAGAAAGGAATTTTCTCTGTAGCATTCAGCAGCTAATAAGTACTGGAAGGATTAAGATTTTTTAATAGAAGTCATTTACAAATCTGTTTAACTTTCAGGCACCAGTTGATTAGAAAACATTTGTTTTATACTTGTTTTCAACAGAGTTCCCCTTTAACATTAGTGGGGAACAAATCGGCAATAAATCAGCATTCTTTCTGCCAGAAACAATAACATGCTTCAGATTCGTCTCCCTCTAAAATTTATTGCACTCTAATCTTTTGTGGATTTTCTGTGTGTATATAAAAGCTGCAGCAAATCTGGTACTGCTTTACAGCATAATACATTAAGTGAAATCATTTCCTTTCATTTGATTGAGGTAGGTCTCATGAAGCCAGAATATTTAGTTATGAACCATTGTTTTGTGTCATATCTGATGAAAACATTGAGTGAATTGTGAGGACCACATATTTTTGTTAGATTTTGACACATTTATTTTTTATTGGAATAACCTACAATTTTACCTAGAGAAGGGGATTCACCGGCCATACCAACAAAGGTCTTTCTTCACTTCTTTCTTTCCCGCTTTTCCTCTTACCAAAGGTAATTATTAGTTTATATGAAGTAATTTAAGTTATGAACTAAGAAATAAATGATAGAGGAAAAAAGGAGGGTTTTGTACTCTCATCCCATCTCTTCCTCATGCTCTCTGTTCATATTTCTATGTTTACTCTCAATTCTCTCAGTTCTATCTATTACCACAGTTGTATCTACTATTACTAACAAAGAAACAATGTCCAGTGCTCCCGTTAAAAGACTTTTCCTTTATTTCACAACACCGAGGTACAGACAGACATAGTGGACGCTGTTAACGTGTTTCGGCTCGTTACAGAGCCTTAGTCATACAACGAATATTAGAAACAGGGATCGTTATATAGGGCTGCAGATGGGACGTCATTTCCCATGGAATGGGATGACCCTCCCCTGCTTTCCCAGGTGCAGATTACATGGTGCATATGTTAACCATTTCATTTCTGTTTCACCCTAAACGATCCACCTCATTTCTGTTTCACACCTGTACCTCGGTGTTGTGAAATAAAGGAAAAGTCTTTTAATGGGAGCAGCGCTGGACATTGTTTCTTTGATGTGCATTTACGTATTGGTGTAGCCCACACCAGTCCGGGCGTTGCAGGACACAGGAGGGGAGCTGAATACCTGCACATAGCTACTATTACTAACACTATATATAATCTCCAAGAAAAAATATATATTTGATCAAAATAAACTAAATGTCACTTTTTTTTCATTCCCCCCCCCCCCCCCCCCCCCCGTGTTTCATTATTGATCGTCCATAAACATTTACCTAACTTTGTGTTCTTAGAGATCTGTAGGGTTTCCTGTGGCTCCCCCTTAAACAGGGCAGTTCAGGAAAAATCCCAACCCTTGCCTCATGCACATTTATCCCATCCCTCTCCCCATACAATGGAGAGATAGAATAAGACCTCATCAGGACAATGAAGGAGATTTATGACAAAGTTTCCCAGATGCCCATAGCAACTATTCAGATTGCTCATTTAATTGTAAAGGGGTACTCTGCCTCTAGACATCTTATCCCCTATCCAAAGGATCTCCGGCACGGCACCCCAGTCATCCAGTGCACTGACTGAACTTCCGTGCTGAGAAACTTCCATGTTCTCAACTTGTGTAATGACCGGGGGGCAGGGAGAAGTGAGCCCTAAGCTGTCCCTAAAAACCACTCTCCCTGCCTACTTGCCCATTCGCCCTAAACAACGGATCGACAACTTGGAGCCGGTCCCTTCCTAACGCTAAAGTGCATGGGCGTTGAAGTCAGCTATACAAACGTAACGGAACAAAGTCAGGGAACAAGTCAGGAACATAACAGAAATACAATAACTGACAAACAGATATATAAATACAAACAAGGCAGGAAATAACATACTAACAGGTCAGGAAATCAAGAGCACTGTTCACACTGGACTCAGAACAAGGAACACACTAGACACCCCACTCCAAATATGAAGGGATATCAATACCAAAGCCAAATAGGCTCCTAACTAATGGGCACTCTCCACCGATCGAGCAGGATACTAGCCTAGGGGGAAGCAAAAATCCTAAATACAAGCAAACACAGATACAGACACAAGACTAACTAGCTCCTAGATAGACGGATAGCACAAGGCTCAGAACAGGATTCTATCCTAAGAGATCCAGGATCACAAAGGTCAAAACAGGACTGACAAACGCACAGTGTGAATATGGACTAGGCTTCACAAAGCAGAACAAACAATCCAAAAATACTAAAACCCAACAAAGGTACTAAAACAAGCTAAAATCTAGATCTAACAGGGAAGATAACCATGGCAAAAACTCAGGATACATGTGCTAAAACAGACAAAAGCTAATGTGCATCATAAACAAGACATGGTCAGAGTACAAATCTAATTACCAGGCCAAGGACAGCACCTGAAGAGGCCTTATATATCCTTCCAGTGCTGAAGTCAGGAAGGTTAACTCTTCCCATCCCAGGGAGAATTAACACAGAAACTGTTCAGACACAAACCTAATGTCTGAACAGGACCCAAAGCAGAAAATACAGATAAACGAACATTACAACTTGTTCCCTCTTTGGATAGGGGATAAGATGTCTTGGGGCGGAGTACCACTTAAAAAAGGCCTCTGAAAAAATAAAATAAGTTATCTGATTGGATGCTATGGGCAACTGCTCCACTTTTCTGTACAGGTTTTGATAAATCTCCCCTAATGTCCCTGTTGATCCACCTCCCATAGGCAAAAAATTTGTTATTCAAAATCTTAATCCAACCCCAAATAACATTTTAGTGATTAGTGAAGGTCCCATAGCAGCTTAAGTGTGTATATGCAGGTGCTTTTTCTTTTTAGTATTAATATTAAATCTAGACAACTTTGTCGCTCTAAGATAAAAACTTACGGTGAAACGCAGTCTGACGTCTGTCTCAAACATAACCTCAAGTTGCAAAACCATTAGATCATTGGGCATGAAAGTTTTGGCAGAGCGTACAAGGTTTGTAGAATATCCATTTGCTTTGCGGGTAAGGTTGACCGCTTTGTAGCTTGGGTAGTTGACAGGAAAAAAACAGGAGGGTTGTTCAGGGTCCGAAGTGTCAGTAGGTTGAACATAACAGCACCCACGGGCTTCACATTCATCTGCGGCTAAAGCCTTTTCCGGAGCACAGTCAAAACGACTTGCAGGGTCTATATTACATGCTGAAGGGCCGCGGTACCTATTTACATCCTTTTCCGGTGCACAGTCTGAATGGCCTTCAGGGTCAAGATAACATACTGAAGGGCCATCATCTTTTCCCAAACAAGCTGTACAAAGCAGAAGAAGAAGGTACAGCCGGCATGTTGTATTCTTATAATTGGACTTCTTTCTCCCTGAAGAAAAACTCCACATGTTGAGTCTCTGAAAGTGAACGCAAACATTTTAATTAGAAAATATATCATTAAGAATAACATAAAGGGGTTGTATACTTTATAAACACCCTTTCACTTTCTTAGTAGGCAGAATTTATTTAAAGGGGTATTCCAGGCAAAAACATCTTATCCCTATCGAAAGGATAGGGGATAAGATGTCTGATCGTGGGGGGCTTACTGCTGGGACCCCCGCAATCTCCCTGCATCAGCCCGCATTCTATGCGTAGTTTCGGAAACCTACGGGCTTCGGGGACGAGCCGTCACGACACGCCCCCTCCATTCATTTCTATGGGAGGGGGCGTAAGGGCCGAAACGCCCCCTCCCATAGACATGAATGGAGGGGGCGTGGCGTTACGTCACCTCTCCGTCTCGGAAGCCCGGAGGTTTCCGTAACTTCAGACGCAGCTACGCATAAAATGCGGGCTGCTGCAGGGAGATTGCAGAGGGTCCCAGCAGCGGGCCCCCCACAATCAGACATCTTATCCCCTATCCTTTCAATAGGGGATAAGATGTTTTTGCCCGGAATACCCCTTTAAAGTTTAGGCAAGGTTTTTTTTTTAATGAAATGTATTTTTTTGTGACTCAAAAAAAAAGAAAAATGTGTTTGCAGGTGAAAATATAGTTCTCGCTATATGATGGTGTTTTATATGGTCTCTTCCACCCTCAATTTACCGCAGGAATTCTCCAATATATAGGCACTCCAAAGACTGCTACTACTTCCCATCCAGACATACTGATGGGGGAGTATGTAGGTTATATGGTTTCCTTCTTTTTGTTTTTAGTCTTATTTATTTGTTGATATATTTATGTATATTTGTTGATATATTTATGTATATTTGTGGACAAGACAAAAAAGAAATTCAAAAAGAAAGGAATTTCCTCTGTAGCATACAGCTGCTAAAAAGTACTGGAAGGGTAAAGATTTTTTTAATAAAAGTAATTTATAAATCTTTTTAACTTTCTGGCACCTGTTGATTTAAAAAAAAAAAAATCTACCGGAGTACCCCTTTAATATATTTATGCTTTGTAACATAGTTATGTGGTTAATATGGTTGAAAATAAATGTTCATCATAATAAAAAAGATAATTAGTTTTAATGGAAATGTTGCAATTATAGTTAAATAGTTCATAAGGTTGAAAAAAGAGTCTAAGTTCAACCTATAACCCTACTTAGTTGATCCAGAGGCTGATGCCAATTGCCCCATACCAGGGGAGGAAAATTCCCACTAAACTCTAATATGGCATCAGAAGAAATCCCTGGATCAACGTTCTATCACCATAAATCTAGTATCCAAAGATGAGCAAACTTTTCAAAAGTTCCTCAAGAGCATCGGCTAGAGGAAGTGCGTCAAAACATTCAGCACACTCCCCGTTGTCTGCGCGATCCCCTGACCTGTATGAGTCTCTGCACAACCGAAGAATAAAGTGACCCCGTTTTATGGCGAGTGCCATCTTCTCGTTTCTTCTTTGTTTGGAACTGTGTACTGCATTGGATTGAGAACCATCTGTACGGTACTGTTGCACGTTAGTGGGGCAGTGTGTTCCGCTCGTGATAGAGCCTATCTCCTATGCATGGGACTATTCAGCTAGCAGTGCCGGCTTACCTTGCTTGGTTGCTATCTAAAGTAGTTTTCAAATAGTTTTAAGGTTAAGTTAACGTCAGTGTTACGGCAACATGCAGTAACCCATGGTAACTAACAGTTGGGAAAAAAAACACTGCACTAGTGGATTTTGTATGCTTTTTATAATTAAAATAAATTTGCAAAAATACTCCTTTTTATTGGAAGATGCTTGCCGGTGTTAAAATGCAAACAGTTATCGGAAGGCGCAATGGCTTTTTCCAAGTGTTCCAAAAATTCTCCATTTTGTGGCGTGGCAACAGGTTTTGAGGCTGGCAAGTAAAGACCCAATGGCTTTTTCTGAGCACTTCAAAAATTCTCCCTTTTGGGAGTTGCAACAGGATTGGTGTCCTGAATAGTGAAGAAGAAATAGCTTTTGTAGAAATGAAAAGGTGAAAAAATTATCCCTTTTTTGGGGATCATGGACTGTGTATGTGTAGGCCTAGTAGTAGCAGCAACATGGGTGGTAGTAGAAGTAGCTGCAGCAGTACAGTAAAACACTGTACATAATAGTAGAGGGCGGCAGAAGGGTGATGACTGGTGGTAGCTGTAGTCAGTGGACAGCAGGGGTGGTAGTAGTACCGTCTTATCAGTGGCATCTGGCGCATTCCTGGCTTTGTCTTTAAAAATTCCAGTCTCCTAAATTTGCCTACACAGTCTCCTTAGGCCTCTTTGTGGACAGAGGTAGCCGGAAAAGCCAAAAGGAGCAGATGTGGGGAAGTTATGCAATTTGCAAATCTCCCATTGACTTTAATGAGGGTTGTGATAATGGCATAGCCCCATGACCTATGCTGTTAATGTAACTCCCATTATAATCAGTGGGAGTTAAAGGGGTACTCCCGTGGAAAACTTTTTTTGTTTTTTAAATCAACTGGCGCCAGAAAGTTAAACAGATTTGTAAATTACTTCTATCAAAAAATCTTAATCATTCCAGTACTTTTTAGGGGCTGCACACTACAGAGGAAATGCTTTTCTTTTTGGATTTCTCTTCTGTCACAACAACAGTGCTCTCTGCTGACATCTGCTGTTCATTTTAGGAACTGTCCAGAGCAGGAGAAAATCCCAATAGCAAACATATGTTGCTCTGGACAGTTCCTAAAATGGACAGCAGAGGTCAGCAGAGAGCACTGTGGTCGTGACAGAAGAGAAATCCAAACAGAAAAGCATTTCCTCTGTAGTATACAGCCCTTTAAAAGTAATCGAAGGATTAAGATTTTTTAATAGAAGTCATTTACAAATCTGTTTAACTTTCTGGCACCAGTTGATTTAAAAAAAAAAAAAAGTTTTCCACAGGAGTAGCCCTTTAATATTGTGTAACTTTCCCACTTTGGCTGCTTCCGGCTTTCCTGACCACCTCCAGCAGCCGCAAAAAAGCCAGAGTGGGCCAGGAAGGCAAATATAGGAGATGAGAATACCCCTTTTAACTCCTAAAGGAAGCAGGGCATAGACGTTCGCCCTAAACCCGCTTCTAATCTATGAAGCGTGCACAAAAGCTGAGCTTGTTTCCCACTGATAAGGATGGACTGAGGGGAGGCTTTCAAATGTGATTGACTGTGCTGCTATATATTTTGCTAAGTGTCGAAATAAGAAAATATACACCACACAGAGGATGTTAGTATACACTCTTTCATAGCAGGAAACTCAGCTGTTCCCCAAAGAGTTCTGTTTAATACAGGAAGTAAATTTGCTTTTTACATTCGAAAAAAGAGGAGGGTTATTTCTGACATCACAATTAGCATGTTACTTTTTGATTGGTTGTTTGATTATTGTGTCCGTATATATTAGCATATCTAGTGTCCATTAATTTCTTGGCAGAAGTTTCTCTGCTGGGAAATTCCAAGGTTCTCTGTTCATCAAATATTTTGTCTTCCTACTCCTGCATGGAGTCATCCAGCAGCAATGGCATATTAGTATTAGTGTATTGATCAGTCATTAGAAACAGAAGGGTCATCCCTATCACCACCAATTAGGGTGATGTGCGCCATTAACCCTTATTGGTATATATATTTTTTTTCATCGTACATTTAGTGGTAAAATTAATGATTTCATTACAAACTACAATTGGTGGCTCAAAAAGCAAGCCCCATATGGGTCTTTAAGTGGAAAATTGAAAGCGTTATGGTTATTAGAAGGTGAGAAGGTGGTGCCGGAAAGTTACACAGATTTGTAAATGACTTCTATTTTAAAAAACTCTTAATCCTTCCAGTACTTATCAGCTGGTGTTATGATCCACAGGAAGTTCTTTTCTTTTTGAATTTCCTTTCTGTCTGACCACAGTGCTCTCTGCTGATACCTCTGTCCATGTCAGGAACTGTCCAGAGCAGGATAACTTTTCTACGGGGATAGTTTCTGGACAGTTCCTAAAATGGACAGGGTGTCAGCAGAGAGCACTGTGGCCAGACAGAAAGGAAAATCAAAAAGAAAAGTGGAACAACGGTGGTTAGCGACCGCCATCGTGTACCATCTACTTCTACCCTGGGCCGAACAGCTCGCACAGTTCTTCCTCCTCGTTGCAGGCTTCGGAATGTGGCTCCCGCACAGACTCATTCAGCATCTGTCTCTGGTGCACCTAGTAGGGGGCCGCATGAAGCCTGTCTCTTTAAGGGTTCGTGCCCGCCTCTGAATCCACTCCCTCTCCAATCCCTGTTCAGCAGTACCTATTTAAGGACACTCCGCCCTGCCTTCCTTGCCTGAGAAATATTGTGGTTTTCCATAGTGAAGGTTCTGCTGCTTATCTGCTGATTCCGTGTTCCAGACTTCTGCCTGTTTTGTGACTCCGTCTCTCGCCTGACCTCTTGTACTTTCTTGTCTCTCCTGGTAGAGACCTTGGACTGCTAGACTACACCTTTTCCTGCTATTAAGCTAAAAACACCACCAGTACATGTGCTACTCAGCTCTGCTATTCCCTGCTCCAGCTCTGTTACACCATCTGCCTGGTCAGCTTCTACAGGCCCTGCTGCTGTGCTACTCCACCCAGCCTCATCCAGTCCCACCCGCCCGCATACACAGGCCCTTTCCATCTTCCAGCCTGCTAGGTTGGCTGCCTCTTCACCGGAACAACTCTTGCGTAGCGACCTGGTATCTCCCTACAGCTAAGACCAGCTTCCACACCCGGAGCGGGATAAAGGGTGAAGACCAGGGATATACCTAGACTCCGCTTGCAAGTTTGGCCCAAAACCAAACCGGTAAGTGGCATAGTGGGTCCACACCTGTTGGGGTGTTTCAAAAAGAACTTCCTGTGGATCATAACAGCAGCTGATAAGTACTGGAAGGATTAAGGTTTTTTTAATAGAAGTCATTTACAAATCTGTATAACTTTCTGTCATCAGTAGATTTAAAAAACATTTTTTCCAGTGGAGTACACCTTTAAAGGGTAAGGTCAGATAACTCCAGCTTAGTAGATTTGCATTTGATTTATGATAATAATTATGATAATAATAAGCTATAGCTGTTGGGAAGAAAAATCATACACCCATGTAATAACAATTTACTACAGGTAGGTAGATATTTTGCATAATCTCACACTAGTATCACACAGTATTTAGCGCTTCCACATGGAAAAGAAATGCTACAGATTTACCTCGGTGGGTAAATAATAGAGATTCCACAGCAGCAAATCTTCACCCGATTATAATACATATTCAATGATTAGAAATACTCTTGGCTCCATTCACAATAGGCACTGTCATTAAAATGCTTTTTAAGATATTGTAGATTGTACTGTAATAAGCTTTCTAATATACTTTTTTTTTAATTATTATTGAGATTTTTTAGGTTGAAAACAAACCCTAAGGTTTTGGCCACCAGGGGTCTCCTTTCAGGTCCTGCCCTCATTCCCTGCCTCCTCATGCTGGGGTTTTTAGTGTCCTGCCAGACTGGCAGGAGACCAAAATCAGTAAATGCAGTGGACCTGATCTTAGCACAGTGCTCGCTCTCTTCCCTGTCAATCATGCAGGAGCATGTGCGCAGCAGCGTGTGCGCAGCAACATGTGTGCAGCAGTGCAGCAGCTCTGTTCCTATCCCCTTCCTCTCTGTGTTACATTTGCAGGGAGGAGGGGATTGAGAAGCAGCCTGCCAAGATTGGCTGCCTCTTCTATGCTGCACTCCCAAGAGCAAGCACCGCATAGAAGAGAGAGGGCGGAAGTTCTCCCCCAAAAGGGCTTCAACCTCGCATCTGCCAGGGAACACCCCCTCCAGAATGCCGGAGCTCACCGAATCCAGTGAGCTGAAGACAGAATAGGAAATAAGGATAAAGAATAGGGAGGTGGGGGTGGAGAAACACCTTAATGACAGGTGCTCTTTAATTGAACTGAGCTGCAATGCCAAACACAACCTGAGGACAGGGGTGGTGCTGTTTATTGAAGAACTCAGGTCTGTTTTTTTCTTATCCTGGATAACTCATTTCATTTATTGGATTAAATTAACACTGGAATTTTCAAAACTTATTATTCTACAATAGTGAACTTTATAGATGAATTCTCTTTATTGTCTGTCTTATTGAGGTTTGAGTGATTGCTTAAAGGAGAAATCCCATGCCTAGGGAAAAACATATCATAAATATAAAGGGGTAGTCTACTTCCCAACGTTCAGAACATTTAGTTCCGAACACTGGGTGCAGGCTTCGGGGGTCGACAGGCCCCCTCGTGACATCCCACCCCGCCCCCTCAATACAAGTCTATGGTAGGGGCCATCACACCCCCTCCCAGAGATCTTGCATTGAGGGGGCAGGGCGTGACATCACAAGGGGCATAGCGACCCCCGAAGCCTGCATCCATTGTTCGGAACTAAATGTTCCGAATACTGAGGACTGGAGTACCCCTTGATCTCCTGTACAGTGGCCACCCCTGCTTCGGGGAAGGGTTGAGGCTCCGTACAGGAGATCGCGGGGGGCCACAGTGGTCAAACCTCCGCGATCTAAAACTTATCTCCTATCTCGCAAATAGGGGATACGTTTTTCTGTACTTCTAGGCATGGGACTTCTCCCTTAATGACATTTTTCTACATAATTAACCTATATAGGTCATCTTGAACCAAGCCTTGATGTATTAAGGTGTTTCCAAATTGAAAAATTGAATCAGGGTGGTGCATGAAATGTTTTGACAAAATGAGACCTGCGGCGGGGATTTGGAAACATCTTCTACCCAGGTACTGGACAGCACAGCAGACGGCAATTTTCTATACTGACTGCAACAAAAATGGATACCCTTCATTGTACTTTTTTTTTCTGTAGATAGATAGATAGATATGAGATAGAAATATATGAGATAGATATTATATAGATAGATATGAGATAAATAGATATGAGATAGATAGATAGATAGATAGATATGAGATAGATAGATATGAGATAGATAGATATGAGATAGATAGATATGAGATAGATAGATAGATAGATAGATATGAGATAGAAATATATGAGATAGATAGATATTATATAGATAGATATGAGATAGATAGATAGATAGATAGATAGATGGATAGATAGATAGATGATTGATAGAAAGATAGATGATTGATAGATAGATATGAGATAGAAATATATGAGATAGATAGATATTATATAGATGGATATGAGATAGATAGATAGATGGATAGATAGATAGATGATTGATAGATAGATAGATGATTGATAGATAGATATGAGATAGAAATATATGAGATAGATAGATAGATATGATATAGATAGATATGAGATAGATATATAGATAGATGATAGATAGATAGATATGAGATAGATAGATAGATATGAGATAGATACGAAATAGATAGATATGAGATAGATAGATATGAGATTGATAGATAGATAGATAGATATGAGATAGATAGATAGATAGATATGAGATAGATAGATAGATAGATAGATAGATATGGGATAGATAGATATGAGATAGAAAGATATGAGATAGATATGAGATAGATAGATATATAGATAGATCGATATGAGATAGATAGATAGATAGATAAATATGAGATAGATAGATATGATATAGATAGATATGAGATAGATAGATATGAGATAGATAGATAGATAGATATGGAATAGATAGATATGAGATAGATAGAAATGAGATAGATATATAGATAGATAGAAATGAGATAGATATATAGATAGATAGATATGAGATAGATAGATAGATAGATATGAGATAGATAGATATGAGATAGATATATAGATAGATAGATATGAGATAGATATATAGATAGATAGATATGAGATAGATAGATAGATAGATATGAGATAGATAGATATGAGATAGATAGATATGATAGATAGATAGATAGATATGAGATAGATAGATAGATATGAGATAGATAGATAGATATGAGATAGATGGATGGATAAATGAAAAACAAGCAAGGTGGTGCACACTGAACCTTGGTGAGAGGTTCACAAATAATATAAAGCAAGAAACCAGCAGCACACAAAAAAAGCTAGTGCAAAAAAAGGTGGTGGTTTATCCCAGTGTACAAAGGAAGCGACGTTTCATCGACCTCTTGTCGCCATTTTCAAGCGCAAAATCGCTGAAACGTCGCTTCCTTTGTACACTGAGATAAACCACCACCTTTTTTTGCACTAGCTTTTTTTGTGTGCTGCTGGTTTCTTGCTTTATATTATTTGTGAACCTCTCACCAAGGTTCAGTGTGCACCACCTTGCTTGTTTTTCATTTACAGTGGTGCTGCTCTTCTGGGATTTTTTAGATAGATAGATAGGGAGGTAGATAGGTATGATATAGATAGATAGATAGATAGGGAGGTAGATAGGTATGATATAGATAGATAGATAGATAGATAGATAGATAGATAGATAGGGAGGTAGATAGGTATGATATAGATAGATAGATAGGGAGGTAGATAGGTATGATATAGATAGATAGATAGATAGATAGATAGATAGGGAGGTAGATAGGTATGATATAGATAGATAGATAGATAGATAGATAGGGAGGTAGATAGTTATGATATAGATAGATAGATAGATAGATAGATAGATAGATAGATAGATAGGGAGGTAGATAGGTATGATATAGATAGATAGATAGATAGATAGGGAGGTAGATAGGTATGATATAGATAGATAGATAGATAGATAGATAGATAGATAGGGAGGTAGATAGGTATGATATAGATAGATAGATAGATAGATAGATAGATAGATAGATAGATAGGGAGGTAGATAGGTATGATATAGATAGATAGATAGATAGATAGATAGGGAGGTAGATAGGTATGATATAGATAGATAGATAGATAGATAGATAGGGAGGTAGATAGGTATGATATAGATAGATAGATAGATAGGGAGGTAGATAGGTATGATATAGATAGATAGATAGATAGATAGGGAGGTAGATAGGTATGATATAGATAGATAGATAGATAGATAGATAGGGAGGTAGATAGGTATGATATAGATAGATAGATAGATAGATAGGGAGGTAGATAGGTATGATATAGATAGATAGATAGATAGGGAGGTAGATAGGTATGATATAGATAGATAGATAGGGAGGTAGATAGGTATGATATAGATAGATAGATAGATAGATAGGGAGGTAGATAGGTATGATATAGATAGATAGATAGATAGATAGATAGATAGATAGATAGATAGATAGATATGAGAGATAGATAGATAGATAGATATGAGATAGATAGATATGAGATAGATAGATATATAGATATGAGAGATAGATATGAGATAGATAGATATATAGATATGAGAGATAGATAAATCGATAGATAGATAGATAGATATGGGATAGATAGATCAGACAGACAGACATAATTGTCAGATAGACAGATCGGATTCCTATGAGGCTATGTTCACACGTCAGAATTTCCAAGTGGAAATCCGCAGAAATATTATGCTTTGAAATTCCACTGCAGCAGAGTCCTATTGATTTCAACAGGATTCTGCTGCACTGTGCACATGGGGGAATTTCCTGATTCCGACATCCATAGAAACAATGAACCTGTTCAATGTTTCTGCGGATTCTGCCCGGAAATGCGTTGTCATCTTTGGAGACTGCGCATTTCTGAGCGGTCCTAGCACTGCCAGAACTTGCCAATGTGCATAATATCCTTCCGTGTTTTCCGGGTGGACATTCTGCACATTTTCAACCAAGTGAACATGGTCTAACAATGTAGGTGGCTATAGTTGAAACAACAAGTTCAGTTCTTTTATGTTTGAGGCTAAATTAATAAATGCAAAGATTTCATTTAACCTTTGTGAATTAAAGGGGCACTCCTGTAAAAAAAATAATAATATATATATATTTTTTATACTGGTGCCAGAAAGTTGTACAGATTTGTAAATTACTTCTATATAAAAATCTTAATCCTACCAGTACTTATCAGCTGCTGTATACTACAGAGGAATTTCTTTTCTGTCTGACCACCGTGCTCTCTGCTGATACCCCTGTCCATGTCAGGAACTGTCCTGGAGAGATAGCTTCAAGAGAACCCGGCTCAACGCCGCTGATCGACCACAACAGGTGTATGGATAAAAGAGGATTTATTGACCAAGATGCAACGCGTTTCGCTTTGCAGCTTCCGCAGGCATAGCAAGGGCAGGTTTAAATACACAGAGCAGAAGAGGTTTGCTATAGGGATTTGTTTCTACTCTGGACAGTTCCCGACACGGACAGAGGTGTCAGCAGAGAGCACTGTGGTCAGACAGAAAAGAACTACACAACTTCCTCTGGAGCATACAGCAGCTGAGAAGTACTGGAAGAATTTATACTTTTTAATAGAAAGAATTTACAAATCTTTATAACTTTGTGCCAACAGTTGGATAAAAAACATTTTGTTTTCCACCAGAGTACCCCTTTTAAAATGATAAATTAGCTACTGCAAGCCATTATAAATTATTGTAGCAAAATTACATAATAATATTCACCGGACTGATGTAAAATGATGGCCTATTCTGTACAGTGCTGCAGAATATGTTAAAGGGGTTATCCAGGAAAAAAAACATATATATATATATATATATATATATATATATATATATATCTCAACTGGCTCCAGAAAGTTAAACAGATTTGTAAATTACTTCTATTCAAACATCTTAAAGGGTACCTCTCATCAAAAAAACTTTTGATATATTATAGATTAATGTATGCAGAATAACTTTACAATTGCATGTTATTAAAAAATATGCTTCTTTCTATTTAATTTTCCACTTTGAAGAAATGACCACTAGGGGTCTCCCTACCAGTCCTGGCAGCAAGCATTTCAGACTCATGCTGGAGTCCTAAACACTACGAGCTGCCAGTCTGCTTTGTTCACAAAGGAGAACACTCAGAGCTGCCAGCCTGCTTTGTTCACAGCCTGTTTGGCTGTGAACAAAGCAGGCTGGCAGCTCTGCGTGTTTAGGACTCCAGCATGAGTCAGAAATGCTTGCTGACAGGACTGATCGGGAAAAATACAATAGAAAGAAGCATATTTTTCATTAACATGCTATTGGAAAGTTATTCAACATTCATTAATCTAAAATATATCAAACGTATATTTGATGAGAGGTACCCTTTAAGGTTGTTCTTTTCTGTCTAAGTGCTCTCTGATGACACCTGTCTCGGGAACCGCACAGAGTAGAAGAGGTTTGCTATGGGGATTTGCTTCTAATCTGGGCAATTCCCGAGACACGTGTCATCAGAGAGCACTTAGACAGAAAAGAACAACCTTAACTTCAGCAGCTCATAAGTACTGAAAGGATTAAGATATATACATATTAAAAAAAAAAGTTTTTTTTCCTGGATAACCCCTTTAAAACACACAACACATTACATAAGCACCAGAAAATAACATTTGGGAAAGTATATACAGAGTATAATAAAATAAAATTCCGCGCCTGCTCTTCGTGAGCTTATCTCAAGCGTTTAAGTAATACTCACTTCATAATACAGGAATCCAATCCTATCATGTCTAACAAAGCCGAATAAACAGTAAACTTTTATGCATCTACATACCATTCCGGGCTTCACCTATTCTGGCTACTCCTGAACGATTCCTTTAATAGCAGGAGATCACGTGACAACCCCTTGAAGAACGTCGCGGAGTGGCTGAAAGCTAGGGCATAGATCATGAACACGGAGTGATAAACTGATTATATAGACATGTTAATATTTTCTCATGCCAGGGAGGTTGCTTAAGATGCAATTATCTTAATATAAAGTATTTCTCTATTACCTGCCCGACCTGCTTTTCCCTTTTACAAGACTATTCCAAAATACAAAATATTATTATAAAATACAAAATACTATAATAAAATACAACAGACCATTACATTTGTATCTATTTGTATCTAACCTCCTCGCTGAAGTTTGGACATTGTACTCCCGACGCCAGTGTTTCTCAACCAGGGTGCCTCTGGCTGTTGCAAAACTACAACTCCCAGCATGCCCGGACAGCCAAAGGCTGTCCGGGCATGCTGGGGGTTGTAGTTTTGCAACAGCCGGAGGCACCCTGGTTGGGAAACGCTGCCTTAGGGTGCGTTTGCATTGAGGAATAGGAGAGGAATCCGCACGTAAAAATCCCGCCGCAAAATTAAAGTTTAGGTTTTTTTTTGTATTAAATTTGCGCGAAATTTGCGCAAAAATCGTGCCAGAATTAAAGGCTGTCCGGGCATGCTGGGAGTTGTAGTTTTGCAACAGCCAGAGGCACCCTGGTTGGGAAGCGCTGCCTTAGGGTGCGTTTACATTGAGGAATAGGAGAGGAATCCGCACGTAAAAATCCCGCCGCAAAATTAAAGTTGTTTTTATTTTGCATTAAAATTGCGCGAATTTTGTACGAAATTTGCACGAAAATCGTGCCAGAATTAAAGGCTGTCCGGGCATGCTGGGGGTTGTAGTTTTGCAACAGCCGGAGGCACCCTGGTTGGGAAGCGCTGCCTTAGGGTGCGTTTACATTGAGGAATAGGAGAGGAATCCTCACGTAAAAATCCCGCCGCAAAATTAAAGTTTGGGGGTTTTTTTGCATTAAATTTGCGCAAATTTTGTACGAAATTTGCACGAAAATCGTGCCAGAATTAAAGGCTGTCCGGGCATGCTGGGAGTTGTAGTTTTGCAACAGCCGGAGGCACCCTGGTTGGGAAACGCTGCCTTAGGGTGCGTTTACATTGAGGAATAGGAGAGGAATCCTCACGTAAAAATCACGCCGCAAAATTAAAGTTTTTTTTTTTTGCATTAAATTTGGCGAATTTTGTACGAAATTTGCACGAAAATCGTGCCAGAATTAAAGGCTGTCCGGGCATGCTGGGGGTTGTAGTTTTGCAACAGCCGGAGGCACCCTGGTTGGGAAGCGCTGCCTTAGGGTGCGTTTACATTAAGGAATAGGAGAGGAATCCTCACGTAAAAATTCCGCCGCAAAATTAAAGTTTTGTTTTTCTTTTTGCATTAAATTTGCGCAAATTTTGTATGAAATTTGCGTGAAAATCGTGCCAGAATTAAAGCGGAATTCTGTGCAGATTTTCTGCATGTGAATTTGTACAAAATTTGCGTGAAAATCATGCCAGAATTAAAGCGGAATTCTGCGTAGATTTTCCGCGCATGAATTTTGTAGGAAATTTGCGCAAAAATCGTGCCAGAATTAAAGGTGTCCGGGCATGCTGGGGGTTGTAGTTTTGCAACAGCCGGATTTTGTATGAAATTTGCGTGAAAATCGTTCCAGAATTAAAGCGGAATTCTGCGCAGATTTTCCGCACGGATTATAGGAGGAAACTGTTTTATATTTTTTGTTGGGCCACAACCCCCAATTTGAATTTCCCTTTTTATTTACTTGATTATTTTTGTGCGGAATTTCTGCCCCCAAATTGCGCACGAATTCCGTGCGGAAACGATTTCGAGCGGAAAAATTACCATTGACTTCAATGGACTTCTGCTCGCGTATTCCGCAAGAAGAATGAACTTGTTCTTTCTTCTAGCGGAATGGAATTCCACGGCGGAATTTACGCGAAAAATTTACACGAAAAAAAGCGGAGAATTAGTAATCCTCTTGAATTACTCTATGGCAGTGGTCTACAACCTGCGGACCTCCAGATGTTGCAAAACTACAACACCCAGCATGCCCGGACAGCCAACGGCTGTCCGGGCATGCTGGGAGTTGTAGTTTTGCAACATCTGGAGGTCCGCAGGTTGAAGTCCACTGCTCTATGGTAACATTTGACTGTACAAAGAGGCGGGGTGGTAAAGAGGGGGTGATGAATTTGCATAAAGGGGAATAAAGGGGGAATGAAATAGCATCGGGGAGATTTAGGGGAAATTGTGTGGTACTGGGGGTAATAAATGGGGGGGGAATATTTGGCACAGGGGAATAAAGTGACACGGGGGGATCGGGGGGGGGGGGGGGGGGGGTGTGAATGATGTGGCCGGTGGACATACAAAAGGAGGAGACCACTGTGCTGGGGCTGCTGCAGGGGGGGGAGGTGCGGTGGGTGCATGGGCCCCCTGGGAGCCTGACTACCTACTGGAGTATTGGCTGTACCCCCTGACGGCGGTCATGTGTACAAGGCAGGGCTGGCACATAAGCCTGGTTGTCCCCTATTGGGAGTGTTTTGTCCCCTATTGGGAGTGTTTTGTCCCCTATTGGGAGTGTTTTGTCCCCTATTGGGAGTGTTTTTGTCCCCTATTGGCAGTGTTTTGTCCCCTATTGGGTGTGTCCGCATCCGCTATTGGGAGTGTTTTGTCCCCTATTGGGAGTGTTTTGTCCCCTATTGGGAGTGTTTTTGTCCCCTATTGGGAGTGTTTTTGTCCCCTATTGGCAGTGTTTTGTCCCCTATTGGGTGTGTCCGCATCCACTATTGGGAGTGTTTTGTCCCCTATTGGGAGTGTTTTGTCCCCTATTGGGTGTGTCCGCATCCGCTATTGGGAGTGTTTTGTCCCCTATTGGGAGTGTTTTGTCCCCTATTGGGAGTGTTTTTGTCCCCTATTGGGAGTGTTTTTGTCCCCTATTGGCAGTGTTTTGTCCCCTATTGGGTGTGTCCGCATCCGCTATTGGGAGTGTTTTGTCCCCTATTGGGAGTGTTTTGTCCCCTATTGGCAGTGTTTTGTCCCCTATTGGGAGTGTTTTGTCCCCTATTGGGTGTGTCCGCATCCGCTATTGGGAGGGTCCCCTATTCAGAGCATGCCAATACATTAAGTCTTATGGGACTTAAAAATTGTCCACTATAGGGAGGTGTCCCTTATTGGGAAGTGTTCACTAGAGATGAGCGAACTTACAGTAAATTCGATTCGTCATGAACGTCTCGGCTTGGCAGTTGGTGACTTATCCTGCATAAATGAGTTCAGCTTTCAGGTGCTCCGGTGGGCTGGAAAAGGTGGATACAGTCCTAGGAAGGAGTCTCCTAGGAATGTATCCACCTTTTCCAGCCCACCGGAGCACCTGAAAGCTGAACTAATTTACGCAGGATAAGTCATCAACTGCCGAGCCGAGAAGTTCGTGACGAATCGAATTTACTGTAAATTCGCTCATCTCTAGTGTTCACTAAAGGAGGTTTAACTGTACTAAACAATAAATTGGAGCACCCATGGGTTAAAAATGATGTTCTCATTAAATGGGCCCATCTTGGCGAAACATTAACCTTTCTAATATACTTAATAAAAATATGTTTATCTCCTCTTTATAGAAATCATGTCTTATAAAAAGAGAAGAAAAAAAAACTAGGGGTCCCCCCCCCCCCCCATAGCATCCCCAATATAATCCTGTCCGGCTGCAGCATAATCTTTGTCCCAGCTGAAGCACAGGCTGGGGCAAAGCCAAGGAGGTGAAGGCGGGACTAGCGCTCCTCTGTGCTCACTCCTGTCCTATCGCACTGCAGCATGAAAACAGAGAGGAAGGGGTTACATAGCAGCCTGCAGTGATTGGATGAATAGGCTAAGCACAGCACAGCAGACTCAGGGAGGAAGTGAATGCTCACCATAACTGATGTTCTTGGCCCTGTTTTCTTTTATTATGTTTAGATTAAGTAATGCAGGAGAAGGTTTAGTCAGTGAGGTTTGCCTATGTGTTGATGACACAATAGTGGGCTTTAGGGTTTCTGGAGGTTTCTGTAATATGGTAAAATGGTAAAAGCATAGGAAACTGCAGTTCAGTGTTTCTATATGTAAAGTAATGCACTTGGAGAGAAGGAATCCACTGTCTGGGCATAGTCTCTGCAGATTATTGTTGGTAAAAACTTCTTAAAGGGGTACTCCACCCCTAGACATCTTAACCTCTATCCAAAGGATAAGATGTCTGATCGTGGCTTACCTGCCGCTGGGGATCTTAACTTCGCTCCATGCCGGATGACTGGCGATGCGGGGGTGGAGGCTCGTGCCCCCTGCTCATGCCGTCACAGCCATGCCCCCACAATGCAAGTCTATGGGATGGGGGGGGGGGGGGGGTGATGGCTGTCCCTTTAAGAGAAGGATTTAGGGGGAGTTAGTCCTGACAAATTCAAAATGAGTCAACAGAGCAGCCAGGAAAACGTATCCAACGTTGGCTGTATAGCTAGAGGTGTAACCAGTAGAAAGAGGGAGACTGTGATTCCCCTGTATAGAGCTCTAGTAAGACCACATCTGGAATACTGTGTACAGTCCTGGAAAGGATATTGCAGGTGGATTACCCGTATAAAAGGGAAGAGGGAAGAAGAACCGCCACTTGCACCACTAGGAGGTGAGATTCAATGCACACGAATACTGTACATCCAGCACCTGCTCCGATTACGGGGGTGCACCATCCAAGTCATATCAGAATATGCAATACCATAGGAAGCCCAGGAGCTGCACGAAACAGTGTGTCCCCATACCCCTGCCTATTATGTCTGTGCCTGCCAAATTTTTATAAGTTTTAATAAAGCACCAATATCTTCAATAAAGTTCTGCACAGGTTTTGATAAATCTCCCCCTTAATCCTTTCAGTATTTATGAGCTGCTGTATGTTCCAGAGGAAAATGTGTAGTTCTTTTCAGTCTTAGGGTACATTCCCACACGGCGTATTTGCTGCGTATTTGCTGCTGCGTATTTTATTTTCTCTGTTGAAGTCAATGGGTAGGAAAATACGCAGCACCAAATACGCAGCAAATACACAGCAAAATACGCCGTGTGGGAACGTACCCTCAGAGGTTTGCTATGGGGCTTTGCTCATGATCCAGACAGTTCCTGACATGGACAGAGGTAGCAGCAGAGAGCACTGTGGTCAGACTGGAAAGAACTACACAGAACTCAGGAGGAGCAACATGAAAAAAAAATGCATTTTATTTATTAGTAGAAGAGTCTTGGAACAAACATCCAGCTTATGTGGTTAGCCGTATAAGACGCACAATTTCTTCCCCAAAACTGTGGGGGGGGGGGGTGAAAGTTGGTGCATCTTATACGGCAAATACACATTAAAAGCCTGTCATATAGTGGCGGTCCCTGCGGCCATCAACGGCCGGGACCCGCGGCTAATACAGGACATCACCGATCGCGGTGATGCCCTGTATTAACCCTTCAGCAATTAAAGCTGACCGCCGCGTCAGTGAAACTAACCCGGCGAAAGTGAAAGTGAAACTAACCCGGCTGCTCAGTCGGGCTGTTCGGGACCGCCACGGTGAAACCGCGGCATCCCGATCAGCTTACAGGACACCGGGTGGGACCTTACCTGCCTCCTCTGTGTCCAATCGGCGAATGACTGCTCCGTGCCGGGATCCCCTGCATGGCCGGCGCTCTCCTTCGTCGTCATCACGTCGTCGCGCACGCCGTCCCGTCATCCAATAGGAGCAGCGTGCGTAGCGACAGTAGTCCGGAACGACGGGGACACCCCGGGGACGCGGCAATAGCGATGGAGGGCGACATCCAGGGCACCGGTGACGGGTCCAGAGCAGCAGGGACACGTGAGTATTACCTCCTATACCAGTGGTCTTCAACCTGCGGACCTCCAGATGTTGCAAAACTACAACTCCCGGCATGCTGGGAGTTGTAGTTTTGCAACATCTGGAGGTCCGCAGGTTGAAGATCACTGTCCTATACTTTACATTGTATTTGGTTCAGAATCTTTTTTTTCCTAGATTTTCCTCCTTTAAAATTGGATGCGTCTTATATGCCGGAGCATCTTATACGGCGAAAAATACAGTATCTCTTATCTAAGATAAAAAAAAATAAAAAAAAAAGGAAATAATATCAGGGTGGACTAAATGGACTATGTTGTCTTTTTCTGCCAACAATCTTCTATGTTTCAAGAAATATCTGTGCGTAAATATTTCAATGTCAGTAAAATGAAGTCAAGCAGCATGTGACTATAATTAGAAAACAGTCTGACGATAGGCAAATCCGCCCTAAACCCTGTATTGTGCGTAATACAAGTATACAGGATTTTATGTCACGTCAAAAATGAATAATGAGGAAGCCATTTCATTTGTTCCCACACACACAGCGCGTGCTTGGTTTGTGGCAATGCTGATGATCATACAAGAGAAGCTGTATAAATCAGATGTGCCACCGGCTGAATACCTAGAATCATGACATCAAGTCTCACAACTGACATTTCTCACTGTAGTTATTTATATTTGTTTTCTTCTCCGTCCAGCCCCGACTGCCATGTTGACGTCGACCAAGAATTGCAAAGTTTGCCACTACCCACCCCTTAGGTTAACACAAATTCAGGCTCAGACCAGATCCTATATTAATTCAGGCCTGAAGCATCCTCCTAGAACAAGACCCCTAAATAAATTCCGACCACAGACCACACACCTAAAGACTACAGACCAGACCCTCTAAATATTTATATTTAGACAAAGTCCCTACATTTTTTAGACCTCAGACATAACATCTAATAATGTCAGCCTAGACTTGATCCCTTTATTCTAGACCGCTTTATCAGACCCCAAAGCAGACCTTTCAAATTTAGCAGACCTCAGACCCTCTGAATTTATTAAAGGGTACCTCTCATCAAAAAAACTTTTGATATATTATAGATTAATGTATGCAGAATAACTTCACAATTGCATGTTATTAAAAAATATGCTTCTTTCTATTTAATTTTCCACTTTGAAGAAATGACCACTAGGGGTCTCCCTACCAGTCCTGGCAGCAAGCATTTCAGACTCATGCTGGAGTCCTAAACACTACGAGCTGCCAGTCTGCTTTGTTCACAAAGGAGAACACTCAGAGCTGCCAGCCTGCTTTGTTCACAGCCTGTTCACAGTGTCATGATGTGTGCACATCTGGATACTGGACAGAACTAGGTATAGCAGAACCCCAAGTTTAAAGGGGTACTCCGCCCCTAGACCTCTTATCCCCTATCCAAAGGATAGGGGATAAGATGTGTGATCGCGGGTGTCCCACCGCTGTGGACCCCCGGGATCTCGGCTGCAGCACCCCTCTGTCATTCCTGCACAGAGCAAACTTGCTCTGTGGGTAATGACGTCACGGCCCGCCCCTTAATGAAAGTCTATGGGAGGGGGCGTGACGGCCACCACGCCCCCTCCCATAGACTTGTATTGAGGGGGCGGGACATGACATCACGAGGGGCGGAGCCGTGATGTCACGATGCTCCGGCCCCTGTATCGCCCGTCATTATGCATAGAGCGGGTTTGCTCTGTGCAGTAATAACAGGGATGCTGCAGCTGAGATACCGGGGGTCCCCAGCGGCAGGACCCCCGCGATGACACATCTTATCCCCTATCTTTTGGATAGGGGATAAGAAGTCTAGGGGCGGGGTACCCCTTTAATAGGAGCAAGAAGCTTAAGAGTCAGTCCTCACTGCTGAAATTCAGCTTTAATCTGCCGCTATTTTCAAAAATAAGTGGATTGCAGTGGAAATTCTGCAGCGGAAATTCAGAGGGGAATTTTGGTTTTGGCCAGGAAAAAAGTACTGCCCCTTTTGGACTATTTTCATACCAGGCCAGACAGTACCAGCAAGAGAAGAGAGTGCTGACAAAGACCAAGAGAAACAACAGAGATGGCAGGGAAGAGGTTATACAACAAAATGCCCCTAGAGGTTGAGACCTGATATCTGAGGTTTTTTTTAACTTTTTTAATTGTTTTATTTATATAAGCTTGTTTCATGTATGCTTTTTTTTTCTTTCCTTTGGTTAGTCTATTTTGCTCTGGCCACTTATGTTTTTCAGCAATATAATTTGGTAAAGAACACAGAGAAAAAAGCACAATACCAATGTGTAGGGAAGAACGCCACAAAGTGGCTGTCGGGTGGAGAACGGGTGTTTTGTGGGCTAGTGGGCTGTTTTTTAAAATTTTTATAAATTCTACCCTAAAATTCCAGCCGCAATTATGCTCACACAACTGATTTTGTATGGAAATCCCATTGACTTCTACGGGATTCTGCAAAGAGAAAAGGACTTGGTCATTCTCTTGGTGGATGTCCATTCCGCTGGCGGAAATTCCACTTCTGAAATTCAGAATTCCTTTAAAACAATGGGACTCTGCAGCAAGTAGAGCTCTGCATCTATATTCCACTGGGTGAATGTCCACAGTGTGAACGAGTCCCAGAGGTCATGCACAATTCCATCAATGAATTTCTTCTACTTCTCCATGCAAAAATCATTGTACACAAATAATTTAAAGCAGATACAATGGCCGGCATTTATCATTGTAGGTGTAAGTGAAGCATTTATCATTGTAGGTGTAAGTGAAGCATTTATCATTGTAGGTGTAAGTGAAGCATTTATCATTGTAGGTGTAAGTGAAGCATTTATCATTGTAGGTGTAAGTGAAGCATTTATCATTGTAGGTGTAAGTGAAGCATTTATCATTGTAGGTGTAAGTGAAGCATTTTTCTACACTTTCTTTTTGTGTGCTGGTAATGTGTTGGAGCGCAAAATTTATTAAATGGTCGCAGGGTTTTTCATAAACTTTGTGCAGGTCATATTTTCTAAAATTTCTCTTTTCACATACACAAAAAAGCTAAGTTAAGTCTGGTGTAGTTTGAGAGACTTTTCAGTGGCTTTGCGCCTTTTTTGCGCCTTTTCACAAAAAGGCGCAGTTCATAAAACCCGTCCATATCATGTGTATTGCCAAAATCAGTGGATTGCAACTCAAAATCAGCAGAAATGTGTAAACCAAAGGCGCAAAAAAGGTGAAAATAAACCCTGCTTGCGCCTTTTTTGCACCTTTTCTAGACACAAAAAACAGTCTAAAGACAATGATAAATGTCAAAGTCTTTTTCATTAAATGGAGAGAAATTATTATTGCCCCCTGAACTCTGTACATTTTTATTTGGTTTCCCTATTCAGAACGGCATTTGGCCCAGGGATCTCCCAACAAACAACCAAACACTTGTTCCTCGCCCGGCTTAAAGGGATACTCCACTGGAAACATATTATCCCCTATCCAAAGGATCGGGGATAAGATGTTAGATCGCGAAAGTCCTGCCGCAGGGGACCCCGTGATCTCCAACACGGCACTCCTGTCATTTGGTGCACGGAGCAAATTTTGCTCTGTATCCGATGACTGGCGATGCGGGCCGCCATGCCCCTTCAATCACGTCTATGGCAGAAGGCGTGACGGCTTTGTACCAGCCACCACGCCACCTCCCATAGATATGAAGTGAGGGGGCGTGGCTTGACGTCACGAACGCGGAAGCTGCATGCTTCTGTGTTCCGGACGCCGCTGCTGCTGGTCCAGAGATCTAACCTCTTATACCCTATCCTTTGGATATTGGATGAGATGTTTCAAACAGAGTACCCCTTTAAAAATCATTGCTTGTTGGCCGCACATCGCACAAATGTCTCTTATAGATCTATGTCTGTAGATGATTGGTGATCTTCAAATAGAATATAACCCACAGTAACAATCCAGAACTACAAATGTTTGTCTATGGAATGTTCTTAGCTCACTGTGTGGATGATTTAATCCAATGCCTGTGGCTGAAAATACATGTACTTAAAGGGGTTATCCAGGAAAAAAACTTTGAGATATATATATATATATATATATATATATATATAATATAGTTTCTGACACAAGTTCATTGACACAATATATATATATATATATATATATATATATATATATATATATATATATATATATATATATAATATAGTTTCTGACACAAGTTCATTGGAAAACTTTTCTTTTTTCCCCTCCGGAGTACCCTTTTAAAGGTTATCCAGGAAAAAACTTTTTTATATATATCAACTGGCTCCAGAATGTTAAACAGATTTGTAAATTACTTCTATTAAAAAAATCTTAATCCTTTCAGTACTTATGAGCTGCTGAAGTTGAGTTGTTCTTTTCTGCCTAAGTGCTCTCTGAAGACACGTGTCTCGGGAACTGTCCAGAGTAGAAGCAAATCCCAATAGCAAACCTCTTCTACTCTGTGCAGTTCCCCTGACAGACAGAGGTGTCAGCAGAGAGCAATGTTTCCAGACAGAAAAGAACAACTCAACTTCAGCAGCTGATAATTATTGGAAGGATTAAGATTTTTTAATAGAAGTATAGGTATTCCAGGATTTTTTTTTATTTGACTATGCTACAGGGGCTGTAAAGTTAGTGTAGTTTTTTATATAATGTCTGTACCTGTTTATTTTTAACAGCATGCAAAATGATTGTCGTCTCAGGTTTTCCCAGGTTGTAGTGCGACCCGAGATATGACATCCCTAGTCAGGTGATCAGAGGGAGCCTGTCTGCTTCAATTAGTGGATTGGTCGCTGGTTGGGAGGGAAATCCTTCTGCAAGTAATTGTATTTTTGCAAAAGCTGGAAGGCACCCTGTTAGAAAACACTGGTCTATTGCATGGAAGAGATCAGAGGTGCGTTTTAATGGGTGGGGTGGCTGATGTGTGGGAGGGAGAAAAGTGAACTCACACTTACAAACAAGGAATCATGGGATATGTAGTGCGAGGGAGGGAACTCCATCAGGAAATAGCCAGTTTGCAAAAAGATAGCCACAGAGTTATGGTAATCTCATAGCATAGCCATTTAGCCCCAAGACAAACATGTATCCTTCCTAAGCATGTCCATTACCGTCTGCATGTGACACAAAAGTGAGCAATAAGGTTAAAGGGGTTATCCAGGAATAGAAAAACAGCTTTTTTTTTTTTTTTTCAAAAACTGCTCCCCGTCTGTCTCCAGGTTGGGTGTGGTTCTGCAGCTCAGTTCCATTGAAGTGAATGGAGCCAAGTTGTGATACCACACACAACCTGGGGACAGACGGGGAGCTGTTTTTGAAAGAAATTAGCTCTGTTTTTCTATTCCTGGATAACCCCTTTAATATTAAAGTTTCTGAGATATGCAAAAGAATTTCGCTTTACTAGATAAATGTTAAAAACAATGGAAACTGCAGTTCGGTGTTTCCGAATGTAAAATAATGCACACGGTTCTGTGTTAGTGAAGACTTCGGAAGAAAAGGATTTATAGGGACTGTCCGGGCATGCTGGAAGTTGTAGTGGCGGCGGTGGCAGGGTACGTTTGATAGAGCGTCTTGTAATTATTAATAATCTCCCTCTACATTGTAGAGTCAAATGTCTATTCTTTATAACACAGAGCCGTGTTTCCCAATCGGTGTGCCTCCAGCTGTTGCAAAACTACAACTCCCAGCATGCCCGGACAGCCGTTGGCTGTCCGGGCATGCTGGGAGATGTAGTTTTGCAACAGCTGGCGGCACCCTAGTTGGGAAACACTGACATAGAGAGTGGATAAATCCAGTGTGAGCTGAGTTTCTTATCACCATCTTAATTTTAGATAAGCTTTGATATCGGTTTTGTGTTATCATTTCACCCCTTCTGTACGCTGGTGTCATGCACGACTTTTTTAACCATTTTGGACATCAGATTTTCTTGGATTAATTCCTAGAGGCAAAGGTCTTAATGGCACCCTGTTAAGGGAAGGGCTGGCCCATTCACCCCGTCCATTGGCTCCACCCTTTGACACGCCCCACCTTACTACTGGGGTGACACACTGTAACAAACCTCCTCCTCATGTAATCTCCTTACTACTGGGGTGACACACTAACCAATCTCCTCCTCATGTAATCTCCTTATCACTGGGGTGACACACTGTAACAAACCTCCTCCTGATGTAATATCCTTACTACTGGGGTGACACACTGTAACAAACCTCCTCCTCATGTAATCTCCTTACTACTGGGGTGACACACTGTAACAAACCAACTCCTCATGTAATCACCTTTCTACTGGGGTGACACACTGTAACAAACATTCTCCTCATGTAATCTCCTTACTACTGGGGTGACACACTGTAACAAACATTCTCCTCATGTAATCTCACTACTGGGGTGACAATCTGTAACAAACCTCCTCCCCATATAGTCTTCTTACTACTGGGGTGATACACTGTAAAAAACCTTCTCCTCATGTAATCACCTTACTACTGGGGCGACACACTGTAACAAACCTCCTCCTCATGTAATCTCCTTACTACTGAGGCGACACATTGTAACAAAGCCACTCCTCATGTAATCACCTTGCTACTGGGGTGACACACTGTAACAAAGCCACTCCTCATGTAATCACCTTACTACTGGGGCGACACACTGTAACAAACCTCCTCCTCATGTAATCTCCATACTACTGGGGCGACACACTGTAATAAACCCCTCCTCATGTAATCTCTTTACTACTGGGGTGACACACTGTAACAAACCTCCTCCTCATGTAATCTCCTTACTACTGGGGTGACACACTGTAACAAACCTCCTACTCATGTAATCTCCTTACTACTGGGGTGACACACTGTAACAAACCTCCTCCTCATGTAATCTCCTTACTACTGGGGTGACACACTGTAACAATCCTTCTCATGTAATCTCCTTACTACTGGGGTGACAGACTGTAAAAAAAACCATCCTCAGGTTATTAACTTACTACTGGGGTGACACACTGTAACAAACCCCCTCCTCATGTAACCACCTTACAACTGGGGTGACACACAGTAACAAACCCTCTCCTCATGTAATCTCCTTACTACTAGGGTGACACACTGTAACAAACCTCCTCCTCATGTAATCTCCTTACTACTGGGGTGACACACTGTAACAAACCTCCTCCTAATGTAATCTCCTAACTACTGGGTGACACACTGTAATAACCCTCCTACTCATGTAATCTTCTTACTACTGAGGTGACACACTGTAACAAACCCACTCCTCATGTAATCTCCTTACTACTGGGTGACACACTGTAATAACCCTCCTACTCATGTAATCACCTTACTACTGGAGTGACACATTGTAACAAACCTCCTCCTCATGTAATCTCCTTACTACTGGGTGACACACTGTAATAACCCTCCTACTCATGTAATCCCCTTACTACTGGGGTGACACACTGTAACAAACCTCCTCCTCATATAATCTCCTTACTACTGGGTGACACACTGTAATAACCCTCCTACTCATGTAATCACCTTACTACTGGAGTGACACATTGTAACAAACCTACTCACTCATGTAATCACCTTACTACTGAGGTGACACACTGTAACAAACCCCTCCTCACTCATGTAATCTTCTTACTACTGAGGTGACACACTGTAACAAACCCTTTCCTCACGTGATCGTGGTTCAGATGCTGGCTGGTTACTTTCTTTCAGCAGGCAAAGCGGCACCCCCATCAAGAGGGCGCTCTAGCCGGCTGCCTATTTTGCCTATACGCAGAAGCGGCCCTGAAATAAGTAAACACATAAATGAATGGCACCAGGCATATACTACCTTTCTCCTCAGCTTCAGCGATCAAATATTAACCATCACTTCAAATAGGTTGTTCAAAGCGACACTATGGGGGAGATTTATCAAAACCTGTCCAGAGGAAAAGTTGCCCAGTTGCCCATAGCAACCAATCAGATGTCTTCTTTCCTTTTGCAGAGGCCTTGTTAAAAATGAAAGAAACAATCTGATATTTTGCACTCCCAAGATGCAGTTTTTTTGTAGTGTTTTTCCCCCAAAAAGAGTAGATTGTAGTCCTGTTGTTTTTGTTCTTTGGTATTTTTTCCCTACGTTTTTATGACAAGTCATGTGAGACTCGAGGATTTCTATTAAAGAAACGGGGGGGGGGGGGGGGGGTCTCAACGTGCTGCGATTTTGGGAAAACTGCCACTGAGTTGTAAACAGCAGAAAAAACGCCAAAGGTGAGTGAAAAACGCCAAAGGAAAAACTGCTATGTGGGTTTGGTGTTACATAAATGGTTTTTTTAACCCCCCAGTGACCAGCTGTTATTAATGACAAGGCAGCATCTGGCTAGAACGGAAATAGAACATCACATGGTAGACATTCACAGAAATGGCTATATATTATGTATATGGACCAGGTCCACCAGAGTGCACCCTGTTCTAACATGTAAAACAGGTCCCTGTATGGACAGGGGTTGTCCTTGTAAGACAACTCTGAATTCATGGCTCAGGAGCCAGTGTTACATAACTCAATTACATTCATTTTAAATGGGCGCTGTCAGAATAAAAAACAACATATAGGTTGTACATCTTTGCAAAACAATAACCTTTCTAATGTACTTCATTAAAAAATGTTATCTCCTTTTTATAAAAATGATAGCTTATAAATCAGACCACTAGGGGTCCTCATACCATCCAGAACATAATCCTGCCTGGCTGCCATATCATCTTTGTCCCAGCTGAAGAACAGGCATGGACAAAGTCCTGGAAGTGAAGGCGCACATCTCTGTGCTCACTCCTGTCCTGTCTATCGTACGGCAGCATGAAAACAGAGAGGAGGTTGTCACAGAGCAGTCTGCAGTGATTGGATGAAGAGACCCAGCACAGCACAGCAGACTCAGGAAGGAAGTGAATACATGGTGAGTGAGGGCAGGCTCAGTGCTTGCCTTTGACACGCTTCTTCCTGAGCAGTGGATGTCAGAATGAGTGAGCAACAGAACAGATGGATTTGGTACACTTTAGAATTCAATCCAAATGACCACATAGTTGTTTATTCTTGAATCAAATGACAAAGTGCTTAAAGTGTTAAAAAAACATAGAAGATTTATCGAAACCTGTCCAGAGGAGAAGTTGCCCAGTTGCCCAAAGCAACCAATTAGAGCATGATTTTGTCGCCTTTTTTATTTCTGGTCAAAAAAAGGCCAGAATAAGATAAAATAAAACATGCCAAAACTGTGTAAATACACCATAGTATTGTTCTATGTAATCACCATGGGGGAGATTTATCAAAACCTGTGCAAAGGAAAAGTTGCCCAGTTGCCCATAGCAACCAATCAGATCGCTTCTTTCATTTTGCAGAGGCCTTGTTAAAAATGAAAGAAGCGATCTGATTGGTTGCTATGGGCAACTGGGCAACTTTTCCTCTGGGCAGGTTTTGATAAATCTCCCCCCATAGGCTTAAAGGGGTACTGCAGTGGAAAACTTTTCATTTTAACTGGTGCCAGAAAGTTAAACAGATTTGTAAATTACTTCTATTAAAAAGTTTTAATCCTTTCAGTACTTATCGGCTTCTGAATTCTACAGAAGAAATTCATTTCTTTTTGGAACACTTAGCTCTCTGCTGACATCATGACCACAGTGTTCTCTGCTGACATCTCTGTCCATTTTAAGAACTGTCCAGAGTAGGAGAAAATCCCCATAGCAAACATAGGCTGCTCTGGTCAGTTCCTAAAATGGACAGAGATGTCAGCAGAGAGCATAGTGCTCGGGATGTCAGCAGAGAGCACTGTGTTTCAGCTAATGAGTACTGGAAGGATTAAGATTTTTTAATAAAAGTAATTTCCAAATATTTTTAACTTTCTGGAACCAGTTGATTTAAAAAAAAAAATAAAAAAAAAAGTTTTCCAACGGAGTACCCCTTTAACTATAGGAGGTACAGAGGTAGCAGTCGCATTGGGGTCCTGGTGCCTAAGGGCGCCCGAAGCCACATGTGCCCCATAAGATACCAGTATTGTAATTGGACTTGCAATGGGGCCCAGAGACTACAAGTTATGCCTCTGATGGTCCCAGTCAGTGCAGGTGAGGCAGATAAACCGCAGTTCTTCTCAGTCTGACCACAGTGCTCTCTGCTGCCACCTCTGTCCATGTCAGGAACTGTCTATAGCGGGGGAGGTTCGCTATGGGGATTTGCTCCTACTCTGGACAGAGGTGGCAGCAGAGAGCGCTATGGTCAGACTGGAGAGAACTACACAACTTCCTGTGGAGCATACAGCAGCTGATAAGTACTGGAAGGCCGGCGAATTTTAAATAGAAGCTATTTACAAATCTGTTTAAGTTTCTGACACCAATTCATTGGAAAACTTTTTTTTCCCCCCCTCCGGAGTACCCCTTTAAAGGTTATCCAGGAAAAAAACTATCAACTGGCTCCCGAAAGTTAAACAGATTTGTAAATGACTTCTATTAAAAAATCTTAATCCGTTCAGTACTTATGAGCTGCTGAAGTTGAGTTGTTCTTTTCTGTCTAAGTGCTCTGATGACACCTGTCTCGGGAACTGTCCAGAGTAGCAGCAAATCCCCATAGCAAACCTATTCTACTCTGTGCAGTTCCCGAGACAAGCAGAGATGTCAGCAGAGAGCACTGTTGCCAGACAGAAAAGAACAACTCAACTTCAGCAGCTGATAATTATTAGAAGGATTAAGTTTTTTTTAAATAGAAGTCATTTACAAATCTGTTTAACTTTCTGGAGCCAGTTGATATATAAAAATACATTGTTTCCTGGAATACCCCTTTAGCTGAGGTCAGTCCTTCTTTTTAGTACCTATAGAGGTTTTAATGGTATTTACTATCTATTTCTTTATGTAACCACCGTTTATTTAAATATTCACCACATAAATAAATCACGTCATGTAGTGTTTTCCTCTCTGACAATCATTCGTCGCGATGAGTCAATAAACTCAAGGAAGTGCCTTTAACCCGCAAGACTGGCTTTTCGACTCTTCTTACCCTCCCATGTCATTCTTAACAACTGTTATTAAGGATCAGCAAAAATAAAAGTGGCGACCTACCTATATCGGAGTGCTTATCACAAGAAGGAACCTTTGACACTGGCGGCGGCAGGGTACGTTCATGGGCTTTCTACTGTTTGATAGAGTGTCTTGTAATTATTGATAATCTCCTTTAACTAAACATTAACATTTGTGGCTCTGTAGAGTCAAATGTCTATTCTTTTTCCCAACACAGAGCCGTTTTTCCCAACCAGTGTGCCTCCAGCTGTTGCAAAACTACAACTCCCAGCATGCCCGGACAGCCAACGGCTGTCCGGGCATGCTGGGAGTTGTAGTTTTGCAACAGCTGGCGGCACCCTAGTTGGGAAACACTGACATAGAGACTGGA